>NW_012105509.1:1140318-1142354 GCF_000951045.1 Mandrillus leucophaeus | reverse complement strand
ACCTGGAACTCCTAGGCTGAAGCCTTCCACCTGCCTCAACCTCCTCAGTAGCTAGGACTATAGGCATGTGCTACTGCACCTGGCTAATATTTTTATTTTTATTTTTTTGTAGAAACCAGGTCTCCCTTTGTCACCCAGGCTGGTCTTGAACTCTTGGTTTTAGGCAATCCTCCCACTTCAGCCTCTTAAAGTGCCTTTTTTTCCCCCGCTTCCCAATATTTTTGTCTGGTTTTAATCTCAGGTAATGCCAGCCTCATAGAATTACTTGGAAAATATTTTGTACTCTTCAACTTTCTGTAAGAGTTTGTATAAAATGGTGTTATTTCTTCCTTAAATATTTGATAGAATTCACCAGTGAAGCCAACTGGACCTGAAGTTTTCTTTGTGAAAAAGTTTTAAAATACAAACTTAATTTCTTTAATTAATAAAGAGCTATTCAGTACTCTGTATTGTACTCGAGAAGAACCTCTGCAGGTCTCACATTCCCTTAGGGTTCTTTCTTTGTGCTGTCTTCTATACTTTGTCCTGCCAATTCTAGTTCGCATAATCTCCACTACTTCTCAGCTCCACCTCTTAATAAAAGTCCAGTGATCTCCACTTGCATTTCCTCCCCCCGTATCATGGCCGTGGAAAGTCTCTTAAGTCATTAAGGTGGGGCAGTCATAGGGCTTACCTCATTTGTTTCATGTCTCTGATTATCATTGTCTGATGTCTAGTGTACTGTAAGACATTGATGATTTATTTTCTTGCTTTTTCATGTGTCAGGCAGAAAAGTGGTCCATGGTATTTCTTCTTGAGTATAAGCAGAAGTCCTATTCAAGTTATCCTACTTTTTGATGTCTTAAACTCAAGTATGTTACTCCTACTATAACTGTTCTTTGACCTCCTCAGACCTCTATCCTTTGAGCCCTTCATTTTCTTTACTTCCTTGACTGCTTCCTAGTTTATTTTTACTGGTGTCTTTTACAGGCTGTAACCATTACCCATTAGTCCTTCTGCTCTTGTCAGTAATCTTAATGTGATTATGCCCCTGCTTCTCTATAGCTGATGCCCAGTAACACCTCATGCCATGATTGGTTGATTTTCCTTTACAATTCTCATACCCAATGCTGTACCTATAGATACCTATAGATAGCTCAACCCTCTGGATAAGTGCCTTCACAAATTCAAGGTTAACAGAGCTAGTAGGTGACTGAGCTGAGATTTGAACCCAGTCAGTCTAGTTTCAGTGTCTCTTTTCTTAACTACTACACAAAAAGCATACTTGTAAGAAAGGAAAACTGTAGACCTGTTTCACTTATGCATGTTGGAACTAAAATCCAAAATAAAATATTAGCAAATTGAAACTCAGTGAATGTGTGTATGTGTGTGTATATATATATACATACATGCACCAGCATCTTCATATATTCAGGAAATGCAAAGTAAATAAGTGAGATAAGTACTTGTAGAATGAAGGAAATAACAGAATTTAAGTTACAGTAAAATTTTCTTCAGATTATAGTCAATCTATGAAGATTGAAAGTGTTTCCCTCATTATTAATACATAATTTACTTCTTACCCTATTTTAATTACTGAGGACGCAGATCTAGTTTTTTTCTTAATTGAAAACTCAGGGAAAAAAAGAGGTTTGTATTGTGATTAATAGTTTTTCTTTTTTTAAAATTTAGCTTTTATTTTAAGTTCACGGGTGCATGTGCAGGATTGGTATATAGGTAAACTTGTGTCATGGGTGTTTGTTGTACAGATTATTTTGTCACCCAGGTATTAAGCCTAATACCCATTAGTTACTTGTCCCGATCCTCTCCCTTCTCCCACCCTTCACCCTCCAGTAGGCCACGGTGTGTGTTGGTCCCCTCCATGTGTTCTCATCATTTAGTTCCCACTTATAATTGAGAACATGCCGTATTTGTTTTTCTGTTCCTGCATTAGTTTGCTAAGGATAATGGCCTCCAGCTCCATCCATATTCCTGCAAAGGACATGATCTCGTTGTTCTTTATGGCTGCATAGTATTCCATGGTATACATGTACCAC
>NW_012105509.1:1137347-1139603 GCF_000951045.1 Mandrillus leucophaeus | reverse complement strand
TTGAAATTTTTGATACTACTGTAAGTGGTATTATTCTTTTACTTTCAGTTTCTGATTTTTCGTTGGTAGTATGTAGAAATAACATTTCTTTTTTATTATTATACTTTAAGTTCTGGGGTACATGTGCAGAACGTGCAGTTTTGTTACATAGGTATACATGTGCCATGGTGGTATGCTGCACCCATTAACCAGTCACCTACATTAGGTATTTCTGCTAATGTTATCCCTCCCTTAGTCCCCCACGCCTCAACAGGCCCCAGTGTGTGATGTTCCCCTCCCTGTGTCCACGTGTTCACCTTGTTCAGCTCCCACTTATGAGTGAGAACATGCAGTGTTTGGTTTTCTGTTCTTGTGATAGTTTGCTAAGAATGATGTTTCCAGCTTCATCCATGTCCCAGCAAAGGACATGAACTCATCCTTTTTTATGGCTTCATAATATTCCATGGTGTATATGTGCCACATTTTCTTTATCCAGTCTATCATTGATGGACATTTGGGTTTGTTCCAAGTCTTTGCTGTTGGGAATAGTGCCACAATAAACATACGTGTGCATGTGTCTTTATAGTAGAATGATTTATAATTCTTTGGGTATATACCCAGTAATGGGATTGCTGGGTCAAATGGTATTTCTGGTTCTAGATCCTTGAGGAATCGTCACACTGTCTTCCACAATGGCTGAACTAATTTACACTTGCATCAACAGTGTAAAAGCATTGCTATTTCTCCACATCCTCTCCAGCATCTGTTGTTTCCTGACTTTTTAATGATCGCCATTCTAACTGGCGTGAGATGGTATCTCATTGTCGTTTTGATTTGCATTTCTCTAATAACCAGTGATGATGAGCATTTTTTCATGTTTGTTGGCTGCATAAATATCTTCTTTTGAGAAGTGTCTGTTTATATACTTTGCCCACTTTTTGATGGGATTGTTTGCTTTTCTGTTGTAAATTTGTTTCTTTGTGGATATTAGACCTTTGTCAGATGGCTAGATTACAACGACTTTCTTCCATTCTGTAGGTTGCCTGTTCATTCTGATGATAGTTTTTTTTGCTGTGTAGAAGCTCTTCAGTTTAATTAGATTCCATTTGTCAGTTTTGGCTTTTTTTTGCCGTTGCTTTTGGTGTTTTAGACATTAAGTCTTTGCCTATGCCTATGTCCTGAATGGTATTGCCTAGGTTTTCTTCTAGGATTTTTATAGTTTTAGGTCTTACATTTAAGTGTTTAATC
Source organism: Mandrillus leucophaeus (assembly GCF_000951045.1). Classification (NCBI taxonomy): domain Eukaryota; kingdom Metazoa; phylum Chordata; class Mammalia; order Primates; family Cercopithecidae; genus Mandrillus; species Mandrillus leucophaeus. The sequence goes on along the minus strand of NW_012105509.1, from coordinate 1,138,376 downwards.
CATCTTGAGGTGATTTTTGTATAAGGTGTAAGGAAGTGGTCCAGTTTCAGTTTTCTGAATATGGCTAGCCAGTTTTCCCAACACCATTTATTAAATAGGGAATCTTTTCCCCATTGCTTGTTTGTGTCATGTTTGTCAAATATCAGATGGCTGTAGATGTGTGGTGAGAAATAATGTTTTTTAATATTCTGCTCTACAGCTTTGCCAAACTCATTCATTAGCCCTAGTAGTTTTGTAGAGTCTATCAGTAGTTTTATGTAGATAGTCTTGTCATCTGAAAATAAAAACAGTTTTATTTCTTTCTTTTCAATTTGGATGCCTTTTATTTCTTTTCCTTGCCTTATAGCAGTGACTAGAATCTCTGGTACAGTGTTGAACAGAAGTGGTAGGAATACACATCCATGTCCTGTTCCTGATCTTATGGGGAAGGCATTTATCTTTCAGAATTAGGTATGATACTAGTTGTAGGTTTTTCATAGATGTTCTTATGTTGAGAATGTTCCTTTCCATTCTTAATTTGCAGAGAGTTTTTATCAAAATGGATGCTGAATTTTTAAAAATGCTGTTCTGCATCCATTGAGATTATCAGATATTTTTTCATTTTTCATTTGTTAATAGAGTGAATTACATTGATTAATTTCAAGTGTTAAAACCACCTTGCCTTTCTGGGATAAATTCTACTTGCTCATGATGTATAATCCTTTCTCGATTATTATTGAATTTTATTTTATAAATGTTTGCTTAAAATTTTAGTGTGTTCAGAAGCTTTTTTTTCTTTTTGGGACAGGATCTTCCTCTGTTACCCAGGCTGGAGTGCAATGGCACAGTCATGGCTCTTTGCAGCCTCAACCTCCTGGGCTCAAGCGATCCTTTTGCCTCAGCCTCTTGAGTAACTGGGACTGCAGGCACATGCCACCATATCTGGCTATTTTTTTTTTTTCTTTTTGTAGAGATAGGGTCTCCTTATGTTTCCTAGGCTGGTCTTGAACTCCTGGGCTCAAGTGATCCTCTTGCCTCCCAAAGTTCTAG
>NW_012105509.1:1130102-1132702 GCF_000951045.1 Mandrillus leucophaeus | reverse complement strand
TATATATATACATACATGCACCAGCATCTTCATATATTCAGGAAATGCAAAGTAAATAAGTGAGATAAGTACTTGTAGAATGAAGGAAATAACAGAATTTAAGTTACAGTAAAATTTTCTTCAGATTATAGTCAATCTATGAAGATTGAAAGTGTTTCCCTCATTATTAATACATAATTTACTTCTTACCCTATTTTAATTACTGAGGACGCAGATCTAGTTTTTTTCTTAATTGAAAACTCAGGGAAAAAAAGAGGTTTGTATTGTGATTAATAGTTTTTCTTTTTTTAAAATTCAGCTTTTATTTTAAGTTCACGGGTGCATGTGCAGGGTTGGTATATAGGTAAACTTGTGTCATGGGTGTTTGTTGTACAGATTATTTTGTCACCCAGGTATTAAGCCTAATACCCATTAGTTACTTGTCCTGATCCTCTCCCTTCTCCCACCCTTCACCCTCCAGTAGGCCACAGTGTGTGTTGGTCCCCTCCATGTGTTCTCATCATTTAGTTCCCACTTATAATTGAGAACATGCCGTATTTGGTTTTCTGTTCCTGCATTAGTTTGCTAAGGATAATGGCCTCCAGCTCCATCCATATTCCTGCAAAGGACATGATCTCGTTGTTCTTTATGGCTGCATAGTATTCCATGGTATACATGTACCACATTTTCTTTAACCAGTCCACCATTGATGGGCATTAAGGTTGGTTTCATGTCTTTACTCTTGTGAATAGTGTTGCAATGGACATACATGCTCATGTGTCTTTGTGGTGGAATGACTTATATTCCTTTGGATGTATACTCAGTAATGGGATTAAAGGGTTGAATGGTATTTCTGTTTTTAGGTGTTTGAGGAATTACCACAATGGTTGAACTAATTTCTGCTCCCACCAAAATGTGTAAATGTTCCTTTTCCTCTGCAACTTCACCAGCATCTGTTATTTTTTGACTTTTTAATAATAACCATTCTAACTGGTGTGAGATAGTATCTCACTGTGGTTTTGATTTACATTTCTCTAGTGATCAGTGATGTTGAGCTTTTTTTCATATGCTTGCTGACCATATATATGTCTTCTTTTAAAAGGTGTCTGTTCATGAGCTTTGCCCACTTTTTAATGGTATTTTTTCTTGTAAATTTAAGTTCCTTATAGATGCTGAATATTAGACCTTTGTCAGATGCACAGTTTGCAGAAATTTTCTCCCACTCTGCAGCTTGTTCACTCTGTAGATAGTTTCCTTTGCTATGCCAAAGCTCCTGATTTTAATTGGTTTCCATTTGTCAGTGTTTGCTTTTGTTGCAATTGCTTTTGGCATTTTTGCCATGAAACCTTTGCCTACTCCTATGTCCAGATGGTGTTGCCTAGGTTGTCTTCTGGGGTTTTTATAGTTTGGGGTTTTACATTTAAGTCTTTAATACATCTTGAGTTATTATTTATATATTGTGTAAGCAAGGAGTCCAGTTTCAGTCTTTTTTCATATGGCTTGCCAGTTATCCAAGCACCATTTAAAGTAGGGAATTCTTTCCCAATTGCTTGTTTTTGTCAGGTTTGTTGAAGATCGGATAGTTGTAGGTATGTGGCTGTAATTCTGTGTTCACTATTTTGTTCCATTGGCCTATGTGTCTGTTTTTTGCACCAGTACCATGCTGTTTTGGTTACTGTGGCCCTGTAGTGTAGTTCGAAGTCAGGAAACATGATACCTCCAGGTTTGTTCTTTTTGCTTAGAATTGCTTTGGCTATTCAGTCTCTTTTTTGGTTTCACATGAATTTTAAAGTTTTTTCCAGAGAAACACTCCATAGTTTTCTGTGTAGGAGTCTTAAACATCTTCTATTGTATTTATTCCTAGGCATTGATTTTTTTTATGGTACTATAAATAGCATCTTTTACTGTTTTCTAACTTTATGTTGCCAGTATCTAGAAATATAATTAATTTTTATATATTGACCTTGTATCTAACAACTTTGTAATCTTAATGATTGATTTTTAAGAATGTATCTGTGGTTTTTTTGGATTAATCACATATGCACTTATAACTATGAATAATGACAGTTGTTTCATCCTTTCCAGCCTTTATACCTTTTAGATCTTTTACTTGTTTTACTGCATTAACTTTGACCTCCAATAGAGTGTTGAGTAAATGTCATAAGAATTTATCCTATGTAATTCCTAATTCGGGGGAAAGTTTTCAACATTTTTACTCATAAGTATGATGTTTGTTGTGTATTTTACATAAGCATTCATTATAATAACAGTGTTCCCTTATAGTCTTACTTTGCTAAGGCTTTATTATGAATATATCTTGAATTTCATCAGATGTTCTTTAAAAATAACTTTGAGATGAACATGGTTTTTATCATTTTATGCTAGTTTATTTTCAATTTCTTTATTTTCTGGGCTTATCTTTATTTACTCCACTTGGCTTTCTTTGAATTTAATTTGGTGCTGTTTTTCTAAATTCTTGGAATGCATTTGTAACTTCAGACTTTTTCTCTAGTATATGCAATTAAAGCTACAGATTTTTAAGAAAGTTTTGAGGTATCACATTTTCACTATTGTTGACTTCAAAATACTTTAAAATTTATTTTGTAATTCCTCCTGAGATC
>NW_012105509.1:1125626-1129557 GCF_000951045.1 Mandrillus leucophaeus | reverse complement strand
TACAAGTGATTCTCCTGCCTCAGCCTCCCAAGTAGCTGGGATTACAGGCATGTGCCACTACACTCGGCTGATTTTTGTAGTTTTAGTAGAGATGGGGTTTTGCCATGTTGGCCAGGGTGGTCTCGAACTCCCGACCTCAAGTGATCCACCTGCCTTAGTCTCCCAAAATGCTAGGATTACAGACATGAGCCACCAGGCCTGGGCTGGCCTTGTTATTACTGGGACCTCTCACCTTTATTCTGGTGAATAAAGGTCTTCCCCCATTGTCTCTTACCCATTCCTGTTTAATTTGGATTCTTTGTCCTGCAATTTCTCCTCAAGGTGGAGGTTTGTCCTGGAAGAGTTTCAAAATTTCTATTGGTTTTAAGAATTCTAAAAGATATGACTATAGCTTATCTTCCCAATGCTTCTCAATTTTTGTAGCAGGAATAAGATGTGGAGAATATATTTTACTTTCATTAACCCGAAGAGCACGCCAGCAGAGACTGAGAATTCATGTTTATGAAATCAGAAAAGGTAGTTCTTTGCAGATGTTATTTTTTTTTTACTTTGGCAGTGATTAGTTGGCTTAGATATAGAAAAGGGCCTATTTTCAAGTTTTAAAATGGTGTATTGAAATTGATGATTCATATTCTCTTGAGAAGCAGTGGAGACTAGCCCGTTTTGCATCGGATACATCAAATGATTACTGTATTTCTAGTTTTAAAGAATTGAACATTACTCAATGAACTGAAATCTGTTCTCCCCCTTGTTTCAGATCAAAGACTAAATGAAGATTTTAGGCGGTATCAAATGGAAAATTTTTCTAAATATTCATCTGTACAGGTATGTAAATTATAAATTCTACTTGGGAATATTCTCATGTGAAGTTGCCTACAGCACTTTGAAACTTGGCTTACAACTTTGACTCCTGTAATGGGAAAGCTTGTTTTTGCTTAATGAAAGTAAATCTTTTGTCAATAGAAATTGCCCTTTTCCCCCAACCAGAGTTGGAGCTTATATGTTATATATGATATATAAAATGTCTGAGTTCTAAAATGAGAATTCATTCGAATTTTGAAACATCCTAAAATTGTTTCTCAATATACATCTAGTTCTGTGTTTTAATTCTGTGCATTCTCATAAATTATGACAGAAGCATAAGCTAATGCAAATTGTAAATAATATACGGTTTTTTGAAAATGTCTTTTTTCTTTGGTTGTCATATCTTCTTATTTAAATATTGTGTTTAAAAAATTCTTTAGCCAGAAAGGTACAATTATTGGTGGACTTTGCATTACAGAATATTTAAAGGAAGGTAATGACTCATAGGTTAGTGGTGACTCTCTATAGAAGCAAATAGGAGTGTTTTGCGTTTACATAAATGCATTTTATAATTAGAACTTAATTTGGTTTGGATCTGTGTCCCCACCCAAATCTCATATGGAATTGTAACCTCAAGTGTTGGAGGAGGGGGCCTGGTGGAAGGTGATTGGATCATGGGTGCAAATTTCCCCCTTTCCCTTCTCATGATAGTGAGTGAGTTCTCATGAGATCTGGTGGTCTTAAGTGTGTAACATCTCCCCATTCTCTCTCTTCCTCCTGCTCTGGCCATGTAAGACATTCCTGCTTCCCCTTCATCTTCCACCATGATTGAACATTTCCTGAGGCTTCCCCAGCCATGCTTCCTGTACAGCCTCTGTTGGGGAAACCAGCCCCACACCACCTGGCGGGTACCCTGAGTTCAGCGGAGACAAAGGAGTTAGAAATAGTCAGAATAAGCATTTAAAAGGTGGGTTCAGGGGACCGGAACATTGGAGGCTTGCTCATGGCCCAGAGCTCTTCTCCACCTAATTTATTGGTTTACAAGATCTTTGTTCTTAGGGCAGATGGGAGGGGTAGGAAGCGATGAGGAAAAGGATTAATCAATGAAGGAGTACTCGTGAGTCATTCAATAAGATATATAGCAGTGGCAGGTTTCTGTGAATTTCCTTGAGCAAAGGTGTGTGTCTAAACTACTTAAGATCTTTAACTTATAGGGATTGAAACAAGTGGGAGTGGGTCTCAGGAGGAGCCAAGATGTTTGATTATACTCCACTGCTTCAAGGGAGTGTTATCTCCCTGAGCAACCTGTGGAATGCCGCTGAGCTATTATGCTCTCAGGGCATAAAGATATGAAGGCAATAAGGAGACTCTTCTCCTCAGAGGCTCCCCATGGCTCCCCATAGGTGTCTCATACAAGGGAGACCAACTCATCTGGCACCGCAGAACCATGAGCCAACTAAATCTTTTTTCTTTATAAATTACCCAGTCTCAGATGTTTATAGTATTGTGAGATTGAATTGATATAGAAAATTTGTACCAGTGAATGGACATTGGTATAAAGATACCTAAAAATGTGGAAGCGACTTTGGAACTGCATAATGGGCAGAGGTTGGAACAGTTTGGAGGGCCCAGAAGAAGACAGGAAGATGAAGGAAAGCTTGGAATTTCCAAGAGACTTATTGAATGGTTGTGACCCAAATGCTCATAGTGATATGTATAGTAATGTCTAGGCTGAGGAGGTCTTAGATGGAGAAGAGGAACTTACTGGGAACTAGGGTAAAGGTCACTCTTGGCATGTTGTAGAAAGAGACTGGCAGCTTTGTGCCCCTGCTCTAGGGATCTGTGGAACTTTAAAACACATATGTGTTTGCAAAGAGATGGTCTGAAACTGGAACTTATATTTAAAAGGGAAGTAGAGCATAATAGTTTGGAAAGTTTACAGCCTGACCATGTGATAGAAAAGAAAAACTCATTTTCTGGGGAGAAATTGAAGCTGGCTGTAGAAATTTGCAAAAGTATAATAAAATATTAAAAAATAAAAATAAAAAAGAGGAGCTGAATGCCTAAGACAATGAGGAAGATGCCTCAAAGCATTTTGGGGCCATTCACCACAGCCCCTACCATCACAGGCCTGCAGCCATAGGAGGGAAGAATGGTTTTGTGGGGCAGGCCCAGGGCCCCACTGCCCTGCACAGCCTCAGGACATTGCTCCCTGTGTCTCAGCTGCTTCAGCTCCAGCTGTGGCTAAAAGGGTCCCAGATAACATCTCAGTCAACTGCTCCAGAGGGTGGAACCCGTAAGTCTTGGCAGCTTCCACATGGTATTAAGCCTGTGGGTCGCAGAGGACAAGAGTTGAGGCCTGGAAGCTTCTGCCTGGATTTCAGAGGATATATGGAAATGCCTGGATGTCCACACAGAAGCCTGCTGCAGGGGTACAGCCCTCACGGAGAACCTCTGCTAGGGCAGTGCAGAGAGGAAATGTAGGGCTGGAGCCCCCACACAGAATCCACACACTGGACACTGACTAGTGGGGCTGTGAGAAGGGAGCTACCATCCTCCAGACCAAAGAATGGTAGGTCCACCAACTTGCACTATATGCCTGGAAAAGCCTTAGGCACTCAATGCCAGACTGTGAAAGCAGCTGCAGGAAAGTACCTCTGCAGGGCAACAGGGGCAGAGCTGCCCAAGGCTGTGGGAGCCCACCCCTTACATCAGTGTTGCCTAGATGTGAGACATGGAGTCAAAGGAAATTATTTTGGGCCCCTAAGATTTAATGACTGCCCTTCTGGATTTTGGACATGACCTAGGGCCTGTAGACCCTGTCTTTTGATCACTGTCTCCCTTTTGGAAAGGGAGTATTTACCCAATTCTATACCTTCATTGTATCTTGGAAGTAACTAACTTGTTTTTTATTTTACAGGGTCATAGGCAGAAAGGTCTTGCCTTGTCTCAGATGAGACTTTGGACTGTGCACTTTTGAGTTAGTGCTGAAATGAATTAAGACTTGGGGCACTGTTGAGAAGGGATATGAGATTTGGGAAGGGCCGAGGGTGGAGCGATACACTTTGGATTTGTGTCCCCGCCCAAATCTCATGTCAAATTGTAATCTCCAGTGTTGGAGGAGAGC
>NW_012105509.1:1124417-1125576 GCF_000951045.1 Mandrillus leucophaeus | reverse complement strand
GTGCTAGCAATGAGGGAGGCTTCGTGGGCGTGGGACCCTCCCGGCCAGGTGTGGGATATAATCTCCTGGTGTGCCTGTTTGCTTAAAGCGCAGTATTGGGGTGGGAGTTACCTGATTTTCCAGGTGTTGTGTGTCTCAGTTCCCCTGGCTAGGAAAAGGGATTTCCTTCCCCCTTGCACTTCCCAGGTGAGGTGCTGCCTGGCCCTGCTTCAGCTCTGGCTGGTCGGGCTGCAACAGCTGACCAGCACCGATTGGCCAGCACTCCCTCGTGAGATGAACCCAGTACCTCAGTCGAAAATGCAGAAATCACGGGTCTTCTGTGTCGCTCGCGCTGGGAGTTGGAGACTGGAACTGTTCCTATTCGGCCATCTTGCTCTGCCCCTCATGAAAATTCTTTAGTACAATCATTACATAATGATCATTTAGGCTTGCTTTGGATCAAAGTAAGTTTTCTGAATAGCCTTAAGATAACCATTTTGAAGCTTATTGTTCTTAGGGAACTATGTTACCTTTATGATAACTAACTATACCTTATATAAATTTTGTAGACATAGGCTGAAATTTGAAGTCTTCCAATGTGTTGAATAGCTTATATATTTAATATATTAAATATTTGGCTCATTATACTTTCATAATTCAATCATCTGCCCCCTTTGTTACAATTGTATGCAACTGTTAAACGATATTTTAAATAGCTGGTTTCTTGAATGATTTTTTTCAGAGTTGTGAAATTCAGTTGTCTTTGATTATTTTGTGTTTTCTGTATAAGTAAAAAGTATTTCAAGTGGCATTGCTCTCTGAATTACAGTAGTTGGCACTAGGTGACAAATATTCAAGATTAGAAAAAGATTTTGCTCAAGAAGCTAAGTGGAAAATTTCCCTTTTTCCCCGTCCTTTAGTCCATTTTTTTTTTTCCTTGAATACTTGCTTTGTTTTCATACCCAGGCTAATTGAATCCTCTTTGTTATCTATGCCACACCGGTACATGTGTCTACTGAGGGGGCTGAGGTTAGTGCTTTGATCTCTTGGTACTTGCTGAGGGGACAGGATGGAATACTAAAAATAAGTTTATTTTCTCTGAAAGCTCGCCTAAAAATATTTTCTTCTTCTAGCTTGGGAATTCTCTTTCTACTCATTACCCTCTGTACCCAAAATTAAA
>NW_012105509.1:1122045-1124367 GCF_000951045.1 Mandrillus leucophaeus | reverse complement strand
TTGGCAGCTTCCACATGGTATTAAGCCTGTGGGTCGCAGAGGACAAGAGTTGAGGCCTGGAAGCTTCTGCCTGGATTTCAGAGGATATATGGAAATGCCTGGATGTCCACACAGAAGCCTGCTGCAGGGGTACAGCCCTCACGGAGAACCTCTGCTAGGGCAGTGCAGAGAGGAAATGTAGGGCTGGAGCCCCCACACAGAATCCACACACTGGACACTGACTAGTGGGGCTGTGAGAAGGGAGCTACCATCCTCCAGACCAAAGAATGGTAGGTCCACCAACTTGCACTATATGCCTGGAAAAGCCTTAGGCACTCAATGCCAGACTGTGAAAGCAGCTGCAGGGAAAGTACCTCTGCAGGGCAACAGGGGCAGAGCTGCCCAAGGCTGTGGGAGCCCACCCCTTACATCAGTGTTGCCTAGATGTGAGACATGGAGTCAAAGGAAATTATTTTGGGCCCCTAAGATTTAATGACTGCCCTTCTGGATTTTGGACATGACCTAGGGCCTGTAGACCCTGTCTTTTGATCACTGTCTCCCTTTTGGAAAGGGAGTATTTACCCAATTCTATACCTTCGTTGTATCTTGGAAGTAACTAACTTGTTTTTTATTTTACAGGGTCATAGGCAGAAAGGTCTTGCCTTGTCTCAGATGAGACTTTGGACTGTGCACTTTTGAGTTAGTGCTGAAATGAATTAAGACTTGGGGCACTGTTGAGAAGGGATATGAGATTTGGGAAGGGCCGAGGGTGGAGCGATACACTTTGGATTTGTGTCCCCGCCCAAATCTCATGTCAAATTGTAATCTCCAGTGTTGGAGGAGAGCCCTTGTGGGAGGTGATTGGATCATGGAGGTGAATTTTCTCCTTGCTGTTCTTGTGATAGTGAGTGAGATCTCATGAAATCTGCTTGTTTATAAATGGGTAGTACCTCCCCCTTTTCTCTCTTCCTCCTGCTCCAGTCATGTAAGACGTGCCTGCTTTCCCTTCACCTTCTGCATTCTGAAAGTTTCCTGAGGTCTCTCTAGCCAGGATTCCTGTGCAGCTTGTGGAACAATTAGCCGATTAAGCCTCTTTTTGTAAATCACCTAGTCTTATGTATTTCCTTATAGCACTACAAGAATGGACTAATGCAGAACTAAAATTGTTTTCAAGGTATTAAAAGTGAAGATCTTATTTTTAGTATGAAAAAGGAATAGTTTATTTGGTTGGCTTGAATACTTATTCTTATAGATTTTTTTAATGTATATTCAATATTTAGCTGACTGCTCTATGCTTTTATTTCCAAAGACCAGATTCAGTCCACAGAGTCTTGAAGCTATCCATTCACTATTTACTGTTATAACCATATTATTTTTATTATAATGTATAATTTTTATGCATGCTTAATAATTGTAATAATTTAAGTGATAGAAAATCTTTCATATTCCAACAGCTTTTAAATTTTGCTGAGAATCTTAAGATTTTTGCTTCTGTTTAGTGTCTTGTGGAATAGGCCTGAACAAAAGAGTAAAAAAAAATTTATTTTAAAACCGCAGATGACTCTGGGCATGGTAGTGCATCGTATCTGTGGAAAGCTATGGTTGACTTGATTATGAAAGATGGTTTTAACAGATAGCATAATGGTGATTCTAGCCTTTCAGATGCACCTGCATTATGCATTGTGATTATACTAATTAAAGCTCAAGAGTAGCAGACCTAGTAGGGACAAATCTTCCTTTACAAGAGTGTCCTCTTTGGAAGAATTATAACTGCTTTACTTTTCTGAAGCTAACCATTCTTCTCTTATGTGTGCTAGTCTTGTTGTCTTGCAACCAAATCTTGTTCCCTATCTCTTTAGTGGTAACATACTCTTACTGCATAGGAGTCCTCTGCCATCCTCCATATCTTCAGAACATGTTGCTGTTTCCAGACTCCCATCCCTATGGACCTTGCTTTTCACTGCATGTTTTGCAATAGTAAGAGAGGAGATGATATGACAGCATGAGAAGGAGATTAATCTGCTTTCTAGCAATAATGCCCATATCCTTGACCATATGTAGTGCATCCCTAGAGGGTTCTTTACTTCAGATATATTATTTCAGTTTCTGAAAAAATGTTCAAGAGAATTTTTGTTTTTAGTTTGTTTTCTGTATGTTTTATAGTAAAGGAAGAAGTAGAAGGAAACCATTATCAATGGGTATGTGGGATCCAGGAGTGCTAGCTCACGTATCTTATCGCTGTAACTTAGTTGTTGCTGCTAGCAACAGAAATCCTTTATAAATTTGTGTTTCTCCTTTTTGTTTAGCCATGTTTTCCAGATACCTAAAACAGTTTGGTCAGTA
>NW_012105509.1:1104171-1115050 GCF_000951045.1 Mandrillus leucophaeus | reverse complement strand
AAGTTTATTTTCTCTGAAAGCTCGCCTAAAAATATTTTCTTCTTCTAGCTTGGGAATTCTCTTTCTACTCATTACCCTCTGTACCCAAAATTAAAACAAATAAATATTGAGATAGTCTGCTGGGGTATAAAAGGAGATACATAAGCTAGAATAAAAAGAAAGGGAGGAATACATATAAAAGCATAGTGCCAAAGAGGTATGAGTTGGCTATGGAGGGGAAAGACATCATAGTCCAAATATATTCACTTATTCAACAAACATTAATACACTCATTTAATGAATTTTGAGTTCATGCCTATGTTAGGTAAACTCTGGGGACAGGACTATGAATAACATAGACAAAGGATCCTCCTTCAGTATAAGATATATGAATGAATGAAAGAGATGTGAAGAAATGAATGAAATAATTAAAATTATAGTATCCTATGAAAGAAGCAGGGTGCTGAGATAGAAACTAATATGTGTATTGTTGTGGAGGTGGTGGTGGTAGAGACCTATTTTTGATAGAAAGGTCATAGGAGACCAAGAAGGAGCCTTGAGGCCCGAAAGAATTTGACATGTCTTGTACAATGTATAGGAGTTTGTGCCAACTGTCATAAAAAATATCTATTTGAAAATTATATTAAAGAAATGGCAAAGCTACTCTTATTGCTCATGAGTTAACAAATATAAGACTCAATAGATAAAATATAACAATTCACCTGTACTGTTTGAGTTGAATCAAATTATTAGCTTTCTAGACCAGCAGTGTCCAATAGATCTTTCTCTGATGATAGAAATGTCATATAATTCTGCACTGTCCAGTATTGTAGCCACTAGTTACATGGGGCTTTTGACCACTTGAAAGTAGGCTAATACAACTGAAGAAATGAATGCTGTATTTAATTTTCATATTAAACGAATAAAATTTAGATTTAAATAGTTACATATGCTTGAAGCTTTTGTATTGGCCATTGTAATTCTGGACTCTCTATTGATGAGTTACTCACATAAAACCTTGAAGGGATGATTTTGCATCATCCCATGATGCTAGGAGATTGATGATTTACCACATTACAGGGATTTGACTGTAAGTTTATCAGTTACTTATGCTGTTCATCAACATTTATTGATAAATGATGAAAATTAACCTCCTCATGATATGAACTAAAGGATTAAGAGATTTCCTGCAGTCCTTTAAGATGTATAGGAACATCTTCCCAAAATGCTAGCCAACCTGTTTCCTTCCAAAGGATAGAGGAAAAGATGCAATTTACGTATTTGGTAGCCAATATTGATTAGAGTGAGAGCCAAAAGTAAATTACAAAATTGTAATTAGAGTACTTACAGAGTGTATAATTTTCTTAGAGAAAGAAAAGTATCCAGAGAATTTGCTTACCTAACCACAGTCCAATATTATTGACATTTTATTCTGTGATACACCATCAACACTATCTCAGGAAGTCATCTAGAGAGCAAAGATAATTAGATACCCAGTGTGGTAGCTGATGCCTGTGAACTCAGCATTTTGGGAGACTGTGGCAGGAGGATAATTGAAGCTGGGGGTTTGAGACCAGCCTGAGGAACATAGCAAGACCCCATCTCTACAAAAAGCTAAAAAATTAGCATGGCATGATGGTGCATGCCTATAGTTCTGGTTACCCAGGAAGCAAAGGTGGGAGGATCTCTTGAGTCCAGAAATTCGAGGCTGCAGTGAGCTATGCTTGCACCATTGCACTCCAGTTTGGGTGATAGAACAAGACCCTGTCTCTGATTTTTAAAAAGATAAATAGAAATTAATTACACAATATCAGTTATTTAAGATTCAAGAAATACACAATTATTTAAATTATTCCTTTATTTAGTATAGCTTGTTTAAATTTTGTTTTAGAGATAATGAAAATAACATTTGTAAATGTTTTTTAGGCAATTTCAGTCTTACTCTCACAGCATGATTTTTTCTATTACTGCTTGAGTTATTAAGTAATGGGGTTTTCTTCTTCTAAAAGTTTCATTAGCAAATGGAAAGGGATTGCTAAGTCAACATTTTTATTCTTTCAAAGATCTTTTATCTCTGTTTCGACATATTATGCTTATTTTCATCTTACAACTTTTATAATTACTTTGGATTATTGGGTCATTTATTCTTAGGTTTGTATTTTCTTAGCAATTGTTATTAGAAAATAGTTTTTGAACAGTGTTTTCACATAATTCAGCGTAACTAATATTTTCGACCACTACCTTTATGGAAAGAATTATGCCAAGTGTTTTAGTTATATGAAGTTAAAATAAAATGACCATATTATAGGAACTTAAAGACTAAGAAAAATATGGAATGAGACAAATATCAAACAACATGGTAAATGGCATATTATTTGTATCTTAAGAACATTAAAAACAAATGTGTGTATTAAGGGTAACAAAAGAAATATAGTTGGAGAGATCTGGAAAAGTTTCTTGAAAATGTAGCATATCTTATGGACATTGAAGAGTAGATGAAATTTCAAAATAACTTGATGAAGGCAAAACTAGAGGTGGTTGGGAGTGTTTCACCCACTGGCGTAAGAAGCCAAAGGAGATGAGAGAATGAGCGTCGTATTTAGGGAATAAAATATATTTCAATTTATATAATGTATTTGGCATATAGGAAAGAATATGAAAAACATTAGGTTGAGCAGGTTATAGAGAGCTATGAATGATTATGTTGAGGAGTGGATTTAATTGAATAAGCATTGGTAGACTGCTAAATATTTTTAAAAGAATGACTTTCTGAATAATCTGAAAGAAATTCATTTATTCATTGATCTATAACTAATTTGTTGTGCACCTATAAGTAGTGAGGTATTGTGTTAGACTCTGGCAATATGATAGTAAATAAGGCAGGCATAGTGTGATCTATAAGCTAAATTAAAATGGAGTGAAATGTGATAGGAGTAACAATCAGGAAACCCATATAAATGATGGGTGGATCAATTAGCCCATAAATTACTGTTTTATAAAATGTTATTCATCTCCCCCTTTCAGTCATAACAATTTATAAGATTTGGATTTTATAACAATTAAGAAACTTGAGAAGTAATATTTTAAAAGTTTGAACTGTTTGGTCATCCCAAGTAGCTTTTGTAACTAACTTTTGAACAATTGAAAGTTAAATACAATGGACAGAGTAGCATGCAGAGGCTCACATTGTGAATTTTTGCTCCAGAACAACTACAGGAATAAGGAAATCCAGGAGGACCCACAGACCCTCTGAAGGAAGCAGATTGCTCCTGCAGGACCTGGGAGACATCCCAGATACCATGGTATGCATGGCTGAGAGACCCACAGATGGTTCACATCACAGAACTCTGTATAGACAACCCCCAGTACAAGCCCAGAACCTAGTAGACTTGCTCAGTGGCTAGATCCAGAAGAGAGATAACAATCACTACAACTAGACTCTCAGGAAACCACGTCCATAGGAAAAGGGGCAGAGTATTACATCAAGGGAACACCCCAAGGGACAAAAGAATCTGAACAACAGTTTTCAGCCCTAGACCTTTCCTCTGACAGAGCCTAGCTAAATGAGAAGGAACCAGAACACCAACCCTGATAATATGAGAAAACAAAGCTCTTCAGCACCCCCCCAAAATCACACTAGTTCACCAGCAATGACTCCAAACCAAGAAGAAATCCCTGGTTTACCTGAAAAAGAATTCAGGAGCTTAGTCATTAAGCTACTCAGGGAGAGACGAGAGAAGGCGAAGCCCCATGCAAGGAAATCCAAAAAATGAGACAAGAAGTGAAGGGAGAAATATTCAAGGAAATAGATAGCTTGAAGAAAAAAAACAATAAAAAATTCAGGAGACTTTGGACATACTTTTAGAAATGCAAAATGCTCTGTAAAATCTCAGCAATAGAATTGAACAAGTAGAAGAAAGAAATTCAGAGCTCGAAGACAAGGTCTTTGAATTAACCCAATCCAACAAAGACAAAAAAGAATAGGAAAATATGAACAAAGCCTCCAAGAAGTCTGGAATTATGTTAAACCTAAGAATAATTGGTGTTCCTGAGGAAAAAGAGAATTCTAAAAGCTTGGAAATATTTGGGGGAATAATTGAGGAAAACTTCCTTGGCTTTGCTAGAGTCCTAGATATCTAAACACAAGAAGCACAAAGAACATCTGGGAAATTCATCACAAAAAGACCTTTGCCTAGGTACATTGTCATCAGGTTATCCAAAGTTAAGATGAAGCAAAAAATCTTAACACCTGTGAGACAAAATCACCAGGTAACCTATAAAGGAAAAGCTATTATATTAACAGCAGACTTCTCAGCAGACAAACTGGAAGGGATTGGGGCACTATCTTCAGCCTCTTCAGACAAAACAATTATCAGTCAAGAATTTTGTATCTAGCCAAACTAAGCATCATATATCAAGGAAAAGATACAGTCATTTTCAGGCAAACAAATGCCGAGCAAATTCGCCATTACCAAGCCACCACTACAAGAACTGCTAAAAGGAGCTCCAAATCTTAGAGCCAAAACTTGGAAACACATCAAAACAGAACCTCTTTAAGGCATAAATTACACAGGACCTATAAAACAAACAAATGAAAAAGCTAAAAAAGCAAAAACAAAAAAACCAAAGTACACAGGCAAAAAGAGCACGATGAATGCAACAGTACCTCACATTTCAATACTAACATTGAATGTAAATGGCCTAAATGCTCCACCTAAAAGATACAAAACCACAGAATGGATAACAACTCACCAACCAACTATCTGTTGCCTTTGGGAGACTCACCTAAAACATAAGGACTCACATAAACTTAAAGTGAAGGGGTGGAAAAATAATTTCATGCAAGTGGACATCAAAAGCAAGCAGGAGTAGCCATTCTTATATCAGACAAAAACAAAACAAAACAAAACAAAACAAAAAAACTTTAAAGCAACAGCAGTTAAAAGAGACAAAGAGGAACATTATATGCTGGTAAAAGGCCTTGTCCAACAGGAAGATATCACAATCGTAAACATAAATGCACCTAACACTGGAACTCCCAAATTTATAAAACAATTACTATGAGACCTAAGAAGTGAAATAGACAGCAACACATTGATAGTAGGGGACTTCAATACTCCACTGACAGCCCTAGGCAGGTCATCAAGACTGAAAGTCAACAAAGAAACAAGGGATTTAAACTACACCTTGGAACAAGTGGACTTAACAGATATATACAGAACATTCCATCCAACAACCACAGAATACACATTCTGTTCAACAGTGCATAGAACCTTCTCCAAGATGGACCATACAACAGACCATAAAATGGGCCTCAATAAATTGAAGAAAATTGAAATTATATCAAGCACTCTGTCAGACCACAGTGGCATAAAACTGGAAATTGACTCCAAAAAGAACCTTCAAAACCATGCAACTACATGGAAATTAAGTAAGCCTGCTCTTGAATGAGCATTGGGTCAAAAACGAAATCAAGATAGAAATTTAAAAATTCTTCGAACTGAATGACAATAATTACACAACCTACCAAACCTCTGGGATACAGCAAAGGCAGTGCTAAGAGGAAAGTTCATAGCTCTAAAAACATACATCAAAAAGACTGAAAGAACACAAGCTGACATTCCAAGGTCACACCTCAAGGGACTAGAGAAACAAGAACAAACTAAACCCAAACCCAGCAGAACAAAGGAAATAAACAAGATTAGAGCAGAATTAAGTGAAATTGAAACAAACAAGCAAGCAAGCAAACAAACAAAGAAAACCCGAAAAATAAATAAAACAAAAAGCTGATTCTTTGAAGGGATAAATAAAATTGATAGACCACTAACAAGATTAGCCAAGAAAAGAAGGGAGAAAATCCAATAACCTCACTAAGAAATGAAACACGAAATATTACAACTGTCACCACTGAAATACAAAAGATCATTGAAGCCTACTATGAACATCTGTATGCACATAAAGTAGAAAACCTAGAAGAGATGCATAAATTCCTGCAAAAATACAACCCTCCTAGCTTAAATCAGGAAGAATTAGATTGCCTGAACAGACCAATAACAAGCAGTGAGATTGAAATGGTAATTAGAAAATTACTAACAAAAAAAAAGTCCAGGACCAGATGGATTCATAGCAGAATTCTACCACACATTCAAAGAAGAATTGGTGCCAAGAATTTTGATAATATTCCACAAGATGGAGAAAGAACCCTCCTTAATTCATTCTATGAAGTCAGCATTACCCTATTATCAAAACCAAGAAAGGACATATCCAAAAAAGAAAACTACTGACCAATGTCCTTGATAAACATAGATACTGAAATCCTTAACAAAATACTAGCTAACTGTATCCAACAACATAGCAATAAGATAATCCACTATAATCAATTGGGTTTTAGAGCAGGGATCCAGGGATAGTTTAACATACGCAAGTCAATACATGCGATACCCCACATAAACAGAATTAAAAATAAGAATCACATGATCATCTCAATAGATGCAGAAAAAGCATTCAACAAAATCCGGCACCCCTTTATGATTAAACCTCTCAACAAAATTGGCATACAAGGGATACGCCTCAGTATAATACAAGCCATCTATGACAAGCCCACAGCCAACTAATACTGAATGGGGAAAAGTGGAAAGCATTCCCTCTGAGAACTGGAACAAGACAAGGATGCCCACTCCCACTACTCCTCTTCAACATTGTACTGAAAGTCCTAGCCAGAGCAATCAGACAAGAGAAAGAAATAAAGGGCATCCAAATTGGTAAAGAGGAAGTCAAACTGTCACTGTTTGCTGATGATATGATTGTTTACCTCGAAAACCATAAGGACTCTTCCAGAAAGCTTCTAGAACTGATAAAAGAATTCAGCAAAGTTTCCAGATACAAGATTAATGTGCACAAATCAGTAGCCCTTCTATACACCAATAGCAACCAAGCAGAGAATCAAATCAAGAACTTGACCCCTTTTACAATAGCTGCAAAAATAAATAAATAAAATACTTAGGAATATACCTAACCAAGGAGTCAAAGTACAAGGAAAACTATGAAACACTGCTGAAAGAAATCATAGATGACACAAATAAATAGAAACATATCCCATACTCATGGATTAGTAGAATCAACATTGTGAAAATGACCATATTTCCAAAAGCAATCTACAAATTCCATGCAATTCCCATCAAAATACCATTATTCTTCACAGAATTAAAAAAAACAATTCTAAAATTCATATGGAACTAAAAGAGAGCCTGCATAGCCAAAGCAGGACTAAGCAAAAAGAACAAATCTGGAGGCATCACACTACCTGATTTCAAACTATGCTATAAATCCATAGTCACCAAAACAGCATGGTACTGGTATAAAAATAGGCACATAGACCAATGGAACAGAATAGAGAACCCAGAAATAAACCCAAATACTTACAGCCAACTGATCTTTGACAAAGCAAACAAAAACATAAAGTGGGGAAAGGACACCCTTTTCAACAAATGGTTCTGGGATAATTGGCTAGCCACATGTAGGAGAATGAAACTGGATCCTCATCTCTCACCTTAAACAAAAATCAACTCAAGATGGATTAAAGACTTAAATCTAAGACCTGAAACTGTAAAAATTCTAGAAGGTAACATTGGAACAACCCTTCTAGACATTGGCTTAGGCGAGAATTTCATGACCAAGAACCCAAAAGCAAATGCAATTGAAAACAAAGATAAATAGCTGGGATCTAATTAAACTAAAGGGCTTTTGTACGGCAAAGGAACAGTCAGCAGAGTAAACAGACAACTCACAGAGTGGGAGAAAATCTTCACAATCTATGTATCTGACAAAGGCCTCATATCCAGAATCTACAACAAACTCAAACAAATCAGCAAGAAAAGAACAAACAATCCAATCAAAAAGTGGGCTAAGGACCCGAATAGACAATTCTCAATAGAAGATATACAAATGGCCAACAAACATATACATATAGACAAATTCTCAAAAGAAGATATACAAATGGCCAACAAACATATGAAAAAGTGCTCAACATTACTAATGATCAGGGAAATGCATACCAAAACCACAACATGATACCACCTTACTCCTGCAAGAATGGCCATTATCAAAAAATCAAAAAACAATAGATGTTGGCATGGATGCAGTGAACAGGGAACACTTCTACACTGCTGGTAGGAATGTAAACTAGCACAACCAGTATGGAAATCAGTGTGGAGATTGCTTAAAGAACTAAAAGTAGGACTACCATTTCATCCAGCAGTCCTACTACTGATACACACACACACACACACACACACACGTACGTATATATATACACACATATATACATATATATATATATGTATATATGATGGAATACTACTTATCCTTGAAAAGGAATGAATTAATGGCATTTGCAGCAACCTGGATGAGATTGGAGGCTATTATTCTAAGTGAAGTAATTCAGGAATGGGAAACCAAACATTATATGTTCTGACTCATACTTGGAAGCTATGCTATGAGGACGTAAAGCATAAGGATGACACAGTGGACTTTGGGGACTCAGGTGGAAAGGGTGGCAAGGAGCTGAGGGATGAAAGACAAATTGGGTACAGTGTATACTGCTTGGGTGATGGGTGCACCAAAATGTCACAAATCATCACTGAAGAACTTACTCATGTAACCAAACACCACCTGTTCCCCAACAACCTGTGGAAATAACATTTAAAAAAAAAAAAAAAAAAAGTTAAAATATTACTTCTGTCCCAGGCATGGTGTCTCACGCCTGTAATCCCAGCACTTAGGGAGGCCAAGGCAGGTGAATTGCTTGAGGTCAGGAGTTTAAGACCAGCCTGGCCAACATGGTGAAACCCCATCTCTACTAAAAATACAAAAATTAGCCAGTCATGGTGGTTTGCACCTGTTATCTCAGCTACTTGGGAGGCTAAGTCAGGAGAATCACTTGAACCAGCGAGGTGGCAGTTGCAGTAAGCTGAGATCGTTCCATTGCACTCCAGCCTGGGTGACAGAGCCAGACTCCATCTCAAAAAACAAACAAACAAAACTTCTTAATCTTATTAAAGTATAAACTATTTTTAGTAGTCTAGGATAAATCAGTTTCTGAAATTATGTAGACTACTAGATGCATTTATTATTTTATTCATCAAGATGCACTATGGAAGATTGCCTTTTCATTTTATCTAATTCATATTGCAGTTCTCCTGGAACCATGTGAACATATCATTTAAAGTTTTGCATTTCAAGAGTTAATCCTTCCCATGTTGGTTAAATGCTTATAATATATACATTGAGTTAGCTAATGATTTGGGTTTTTTTTCCTCGTATTTAGAAAAACAGAAAAGATAATGAGCCAAGATTTATTAAGAGTTTTCTGTGTCAGGAATTAAGCTAAACACTTTATGTATCTTATTCTTTATTTTGAAAATTTATATACTCTAAGCATACATCAAAATATAGAAGAGAAAACTAATTCCTGTGTACCTACCACCCAATTGTGTCAGTTCTTAACTTTTTGCCCTGTTTGTTTCAGGTTTTGTTATGTTTTATGTTTTATTTTTGTTAAGAAATTAAATATCGCAGATATAACTGAATCTCTGTGTGCACTCCTTTCCTCACCTGTTTCCGTCTATCCCTTCCCAGTGGTAATTACTATCCTGAACTTAGTGTTTTTCAATACTATTCATGCTTTAATACTTTATATGATTATGCCTGAAATTTTTTTATAGTGCCATTTGTCATGTTCTTAAACTAAGTGATGATATGATGCTGTATGTATCCTGCAAAAGCTATATGTGCTCAACATTATTTTTAATTTTTGATATATATTTTACCAGTTTATGTACTGTAACTATTGTCTACTACATTCCATTGTATTACTCTACCAAAATGTATCCATTCTCTTGACAAAGGAATTTAGATTTTGTCTAATTCTTTAATTTTGCGATAATGTTTCAGTACAGTCTTGAACATGTCTCCATATATACATCTGAGAGTTTTTTTAGTATGTCTACCTAAAAGTTATCTCATCTTAAGATTTACTAGAATTGCTAGAGGTGTTTGCAATAATTTTCATTCTAATTCATGGTCTATAAGCTGTCTCTTATACACATCTAGATGTGTATAAGAGATTACTAGAATTGCTAGAGGTGTTTGCAATAATTTTCATTCTAATTCATGGTCTATAAGAGTGTTCATTATGAAACAACCTGTTAACATTTGGTAGTAATATCAAATGTTTTGTCAGTTTGACTTATGTGAAATAACATCTCACTTTTGGTTTTATTAGTATTTCTCTAATTAGTAGTGAGATTATTCTTGCTTTTTTTTGTTATTGATCTCAGATTTTCTCTGTTATATTTTTTCTAATAGTACCCTTTGGTCATTAAAACATAGTAAACTTTAAACTGTGGGCTTTCATTTATCTGGTTTATATGTTTTCTAATAGAAAAATTTTAACTTTTAATACAGTTAAATGTATATGTTTTTCTATTGTTACTTTTATTACTGTGTCTTAAGAAGTTCCTCACTAGCATATATGAGCTTTTCACATTTAAGTCTTTATTCAGTCTGGAATTTATTATTGTGGATTGTTTAGGACAGGGCTCTGTTTTATTTCTCTATATAAATAACCAGTGCTTCCGGCATTTATTATTTGATGCTTTCCCTACTGATTTATCTATATCAAGTCTGCATATATGCATAGCTTGTTCTGTGTCTGGGCACCCTACTTTTGTCTTTTGCTGTTTTGTGTTTCCCTCCCAATATAATGTAGTTTAATCACTACAACTGGAAAGAAAATAAATTGTCAGGAAACTGCTAATTTAGGATTCACACTTGAAATATTTTCATATTCTGTGAGTCAAACTTAAACTCAGTACACTCTTGCAAGATATTGGTGCTTTGA
>NW_012105509.1:1096290-1103496 GCF_000951045.1 Mandrillus leucophaeus | reverse complement strand
GAGTAATATGAAATGAAATAGGTTTAACTAAGAAATATTACTATAGATAAATAAGTGAAGGAGTTAAATCCGTGGTAAATTTTAATACTTCTATATCCGACTTGAAGCTTCAAAATGTACAAAAGAAAAAAGTGACAAAACTAAAAGTGAAAGAGAAACAAATATACACTTTTAACGGAGAATTCTTTCACCATGGAGAATAAGCAAGAATAAACAAAGAAAAAAATAAAAGGTCTAAACAGCACAATTGACAAAATTCCCATAAATGACTTATGTAGAACACTGTACTCAACAAAAATAGAGTACATGTTCTTTTACAGTGCATATGGAGCAGTTACCAAAATTGACCATATGCTGAGTCATAAATTTCAACACATTTCAAGGGTTTCAAATTGCTTATAATTTGTTTTCTGACCACAGTGGCATTTAGCTATAAAGCAACAACAAAAAGTTAACCAGAAAATCCTATGTTGCTTTGAAATTTAACAGTACGCTTCTAATGGCTTACTAGTCAAAGGAAATTTCTAAATTAAGCTAGAAAATAGTTTGAACTTAGAATACTAAAAATTAGACACACAAAAATTGTAGGATGGACATCTAATTTCAGGAATATAGTGTAAATGTACTTTTCCTTATTCCTCTCACTGTGTACGTCTAAAAGCATTGAACATTATATGTGAAACATACAATGCTGAAAGCTAGAAAGAAGGCAAGCAGACTATAATCTCAATGAAAATCTCAAAACTTATACAAAAATTAACTCAAAATCACTCATAGAATTAAACTGAAGATGTAAATCTATGAATTTTTTGAGGGTCAGTTGTGGATACTCTTCAGAATCTAGAGCTAGAAAAATAATTTTTGATATCACAAGCATGGTCCATAAAAGGAAAAAGCAAGGTACATAAATTGAAAGTTTGAACTTTACTAATGTTAAAAACTTTGGCTCTGTTACAGGAGGATGAATAAACATACCACAGACTGACAGAAAAATTTGCAAACCATATATGTGACTGGTTATTACATCTTAAATTTATATAGAACTCTTAAAATTCAACAGTTTAAAAAACAAGAAAAAACAAAACCAGCTATTCAATTAGAAAGTAGGTAAAAGAGAGCTAGATAAAAGAATAAGTGTTATCTACTGTCATTTCCCTACAGTGCACCGATTTTGACAACCACCCTTTCTAGCAGTTTAAAGGCTAGAGAAGTTCCAGAATACTATTGGAAAATAGACACATTGAAGAATGTAAGAACAATTTCAGTTCACCTGCATCACTCCTGCCCCAAGATGGCACAGCTCAGTTCCAAGAGAGACTCCCTCAACCTGTGATTCTTCCCACAGAGGGAAGTGAGAGCATAGTGAGTAAGCTCCTGGCTTTTCTACCTGTGCAGGACACTGCAAAAGACCCATCTTTCCCTTACCTCACTCAGAATAATGGGATCAGCCTGGCTAAGTGTCTAGGAGAGACTAGGAGCAGGGAAAACAGGCAGGGACTCACAGTCAGGGCTTGAAACTCAGGAAGGGACTGTGTATCCTACTAACCACTTTGCAGACTCTTTCAGCAGACCCACTCATATGCTGCTTGGGACATCTAACCTGTGTGGTGTACCACCACACCAGCTGGCTCACAGGTGATTCCAGCACTTCATATGCATTACCGCCCTCCATCCCCATGGTTGGCTGTCATGTGCACCCCCTAGATGGGGAATGCAGGCACAGTCAGCTGGCACAACTCTTTGGGATTTAAAGTATGCATGCAAACTTGAGCATTTCAGGGCACTACCTCCCCCCACCAAAAAAAAAACCATGGGATATTCTCAACACCCAGCCTAGTTTTATAGAATCCAAAGAAAGCATACAATCTTACGAATTCTCCCTAAAAAGTAATGGGTGAAGGTGTGGAGTAGGTATATCTACTGAAAATGTCTGAGAGAAGCTTCGTGAAGCTGTTTGTTTCCCAAAGCCAGTCAGTAAAGACTAGAGGAGGTGACTGCTTCATATGTTAAGATGGCGACAGAAGACTGGTTCAGATGTTAAGATAACAACATAATACAGTTAATGAAGTGAAAAGTGCAATAGAGAGCTTTAGCATTATACTTGATCAATTAGAAGAAAGAATCTGAACTTGAAAGCAGGTCATTTGAAATTATCCAGTCAGACAAGAAAAAAAAAGATTGAAAAGTAATTAAGAAAGCTTAAGGTATTTATGAAACATTGTCAAAGGAAGTGATACACAGATTGTGAGAGTCTCAGAAGGAGGAGAGAGAGAAAAAGAAGCACAAAGCTTAAAGAAATAATATCTGAAAAGTCCCCAAATCTTGGAAGACATCTAGACATCAGACATAAGACTCAAGGGTTCCCAAACAGATTGACCGAAAGATGACTTTACTCTGGCGCATTATAATCAAATTGTCAAAAATCAAAGACAGTTAATTCTACAATCAGCAAGAGAAAAGCACTTATGACATACAAAGGAACTTCCATAGGCAATCAATGGATTTCTCAACAGTTACCTTACAGGTCAGGAGACAGTGGGATAATATATTCAAAGAACTGAAAGAAAAAAAAAAGTCAACTAAGAATACTTTACTCAACAAGACTACCCTTCAGAAATGAAGGAGAGATAAAGATTTTCCCAGACAAACAAACGCTGAGGGAGTTCATCACCATTAGACCCAATTTACAAAAGATGCTAAAGAGTTCATGAAGCTGAAGCAAAGTGATACTACTTATTAAAATATTGAAACACATGAAAGTATCAACTCATTGATAAAAGTATATTGTCAAGAATATTCTGACACTATAATGGTGGCGTATAAATCACTTTTAACTCTTCTACAAAAGTTTAAAGACAAAAAGTGACATCTGCAAGATAGCCAAGTAGAAGACTCTAGCAATTGTTCCCCTCACAAAGATAGCCAGAACAACAAATAACTTCATTTTAACAAAAATAACTGGGAGTGAGTGCCAGAGTGCATCAGAGGAGAAACAGAAACCCAAGTGGGTACAGAAACTCAAAATGGCCGTATAGAAAAAGGAAGGAAATGACAGACTTCCATTACACCAACCCCCAACTGGGACCAGCTAGGAACAAGGAGGAATTTCTCTCTACATGGAAAAGGTAAGGAAGAGGATCTCAGGAGCCTGCATCAACTCCTTGGACACCTACAGACCTCGCCACTGGGGACCCCTGCAATCCTCAAAGTCACTAAGCTTATCTGAGGGAGCTACCTAGAGTCCACATGACCATACTGCCCCCAGAAAAGGAACCAACACTGTGCCCTGACCCCAGTGACTTACGCAACTAGTGTGCTATGCATTGTGGAATTGAAACTGCAGCTGGAGTGTGCCTTGCTCTGGAGGCAAGTAGCCGTAACTCCCCTTCATTACTGAGGCTAAGCTGCTTTTCAGCCACCCCATCTCAGTGGCTTAGCATCTCAAAACTGAGCTGCGAAAAACTGTTACACCCTTCCCTGTGGGCCAGGCAGAGGTGGAACTACTCTACCTTCCCCTCACCCTATCCACGCCCCCACCACCGGACTGGACCCAAAGTGGTACCCTGTCTCCTAGGAAAACAGTACCTTAGCCACTCAGAGCAATCACATCTCCTCAATGCCTCAATTTAAAACAGCATCCCACATTCCAGCAAAATGGCGTCTAGGCCACTCAGAGTGCTCATTGCCCCCAGGATTGATCTGAAGTATGCTATCACCTTCTGGGAAATTGCTGCCCTGTCAGAGCTGAGTGCTTATCCCAAGGAAACATTAGTGACTAAGCTGAAACACCCCGCCCTATAGGCCAGACATTTCATACCCGGCTTCCCTGGCGCTGAACTAGCTCTAGAGTCTGAGCTGCAGAGACACATTTCTTTCTAGGGAGTGGATTCATTGTTGTGCTGTTTTCTGATGCCCCCAAACTGAAAAGACAACTGTGCTTTGCCATTCTGGGAAACTTGCTGCTGCACACCTGTCCTCACAGAAAGTAAGATACAGATAAACCTTACCATCCTAGGGTCTACAGTCATCACTACATGGTGTCTTATCCCCTGGTATCTGAGATGCCACTGAACTCTACTGGCTTAAGTTCCTTATTTCTAGGTGTACTCTGCTCCTCAGGCACAAATCTCCAGAGTACCTTTTCTTCTCAGGAGTTGGGCCAGTGCTGTGCCTTGCCCCCACCCAGGGATAGAACCACAAGTACAATGCAGCCCTTGGGCCCAAGTGGATAGGGGTGTCTTAGAGTCCAGATCCTGGCTCTGTGGGCACTCTACATCCAAACCTGCCACAAAGAGCAAACCTGAACCCCCAAACCCAGGTACCACAAAGGATCAATGAAACCCTGAGGTTATGATCTCACCCCACAGCCATTCTAAGATCCTGTACCAGGAACTCAGTGCCACTGCAACTACTTGTAAGCCATGTCATACCTGGGACCAACAGGGATCCTGTTGATAAGTCTCCCTATTGTGGTGAAATTAAATATAGGAGGACCCCAAGAATACTTGACACTAAGGAAATTAACAATCCATACCACCACTGCCACAAACTTCTACAGCCTAGGCCACTAAGACACCCACAGTTATTGCTGACGTTAGTTACAGCTGAAAAACCTTCATAGACCCAATTCCATTGCACTTATCTGAAAACAAAATTACCACGTCCTTCAACTGGTACACTAAAGCCCAACTGCAAGTGAAAGTATTTCTCTATTAAAGCTACTCTACAAGATATGGAAGAAGCGATTGTTCCAACAGGTGTATGGATCAATGCAGGGACACAAGAAACATGAAAAGGAAGGAAATATGACACCACCAAAGGAACATAAGTCTTTAGTAAAAGAACCCAATGAAAAGGAAATCAATGAATTTCCAGAAGAAGAATTCAATGTAATGATATTAAGGTAACTCAATGAAGTAAAAGATAATACAGTAGATAATTCAATGAAATCAGACAAAGAATTCATAATATGAATGAGAAATTTAACAAAGAGATAGAAATCACTAAAATGAATCAAACAATGTCTTCAACGGAAGAATTTGATTAATGAAATGAAAAGTACAGGACAGGCCTTCAAGAAGAGACTTGATCAAGCAGAACAACTGAACTTGGAGACAGGTTGTTTGAAATAATTTCTGCCAAAAAAAAAAAAAGCCTACAGTACTTATGGAACACCATTAGGCAAACAAATATTCATATTATGGCTTTCCAGAAGGAGAAGAGAAGGGAAAAGCATAGAGAACCTGTTAATGAAATAATAGCTGAAAACTTTCCAAGGCTGTGGAGAGATATATATTACAGACAAATTTTCAAAAGTCAAAGACAAAGAGAAAATTCTAAAGCTAGCCAGTGGTAAGCAGCAAGTCACATATAAAGGAATCTGTAATTAGACTAACAGCATTTCTCTGCAGAAACCTTACAGGACAGGAGAGAATGGTCAAAGTACCAAAAGAAGAAAAACAGTATCAGCCAAGAATACTATACCCAGCAACACTCTTCTTCAGAAATGAGGGAGAAAGAGTTTTTCCCAGACAAATGCAAACTGAGAAAATTCATGTCCACTCTATTAGCCCTACAGGAAATGCTCAAGAGAGTCCTATATCTGAAAGCAAAATACAATAATTGCTATCATGAAAGCACATAAAAATACAAAACTCACTGGTGGAGCAGATACACAAAGGAGAAATGGAAAAAGCATCAAACCTTATCACTAGAGAAAACTACCAAACCACAATAATAAGAGAAAAACAGGAAAAAAAGGATATACAAAACCATCAGAAAACAAATAACAAAGCGACAGGAGTAAGTCCTTAACTGTCAGTAATAACCATGAATCTAAATGGATTCCATTTCCCACTTAAAAGATAAAGACACGCTGAATGAATAAAAAGGTGTGATCAAGAAACTCACTTCACCTGTAAACATACATATGGATGGAAAGTGAAGGCATGGAAAAAGATACCCAAATGGAAACAAAAATCAAACAAAGGTAGCTATTCTTATATGAGATAATACAAACGTTAAACCAAAAACTGGAAACAAACACGAAGTCATTACATAATGATGAATTCAATTATATCCTCCTTCCTGATCAATTGAGGAAGAGGATTATAATCGTTTTAAATATGTATACACCCAACACCAGAGCATACAGATACGTAAAGGAAGACAAAGGGAGTCCTGTGATCAAGAAGGAATATAACAATTGTAAATATTTGATCTAAAGTGATAGATACACTCTAATACAATAATAGGTGGGGGCATTAACACCCCACTCTCAGCATTGGACTGATCATCTAGACAGAAAAACAATAAACATTAGATTTAAACTATAGACCAAATGGATCTCGCATGCATTTATATAAATTTTTATTCAACAACTGAAGAATACATGTTATTTTCATGAATACATGGAACATTCTCCAGGATATATCATATTAGGCCACAAAACAAGTCTCAACAAAATTAAAATGATTAAAATATTTAAAATATTGTTTATGACCACAGTGGAATAAAACTATAATTCAGTGACAAGAGGAACATTAGAAACTGTATATATACATGGAAATTAAACAACATGCTTCTAAATGACCAATAGGTCAATGAACAAAATTAAGAAGGAAATTTGAAAATTTCTTGAAACAAGTGAAAATGGAAACACAATATACCAAAAACAATGGGATACAGCAAAAGAGGTAAATTTATAGCAATAAATACCTACATCAAAAAAAATAGACTTCAAGTAACCTAATGAAACATCTGAAGGAACTGGAAAGGCAAAAACAAATCAAACACAAACAATAGTATAGGGAAAGAAATAATAGATGTCAGAGTAGACAAAATTGGCACTAAAAAAAACAATACAAGAGATCAACAAAATGAAAAATTCATTATTTGAGAAGATAAACAACAAAATATGGCAAAATAACCAAGAGAAAAGTGAAAAGATCCCAATAAAATCAGAAGTGAAAAAAGGAGACATTATGATACCACAGAAACACAAGGGATTGGGCCGGGCATGGTGGCTTATGCCTGTAATCCCAGTGCTTTGGGAGGCCAAAGTGGGCGGATCACCTGAGGCCAGTTCAAGACCAGCCTGGCCAACATGGTGAAACCCCATCTGTACTAAAAATATAAAAATTAGCCAGGCGTGGTGGCGGGTGCCTGTAATTTCAGTTACTCAGATGGCTGAGGCACAAGAATCAC
>NW_012105509.1:1088152-1090348 GCF_000951045.1 Mandrillus leucophaeus | reverse complement strand
GAGATTTTTTGTTTTGTTTTTGTTTTTGTTTTTTTGTTTTTCTTATGCCAGTGGTACCTGGAACCCCAGTGAGACAGAACTGCTCACTCCCTGGAAAGGGAGCTGAAGCCAGAGAGCAAAGTGGTCTCACTCAGCAAGTCCCACTCCCATGGAGACCAGCAAGCTAAGAACCACTGGCTTGAAATTCTTGCTGCCAACACAGCAGTCTGAAGTCCACCTAGGATGAATAAACGTGGTTGGGGGAGGGGCATCCACCATTACTGAGGCTTGAGTAGGTAATTTTCCTGTCACTGCTAAGGAGGCAGGGAAGGTCAGACTGGGCAGAACTCAACAGAATGCACCTAAGAGACTGTGGCCAGAATGCCTCTCTAGATTCATGCTCATAGGGTGTCTCTGAAAGAAAGGCAGCAACCCCAGTTAGGGGCTTATAGATAAAACTCTCATCTCCCTGGGACAGAGCACCTGAGAGAAGGGGCAGATGTGGTCGCAGCTTCAGCAGACTTAAACGATCCTACCTGCTGGCTCTGAAGAGTGCAGCATATCCTGACAAGCAGAATCCTCCCAGCACAGCCCTGGAGCTCTGCTAAGGGACAGATTGCCTCCTCCAGTGGGTCCCTAACCCCCACGCTTCCTGACTGGGAAAGATCTCCCAAGAAGGATTGACAGACTGCTTATACAGGAGAGCTCCAGCTGATATCAGGCCAGTGCCCCTCTGGGATGAAGCTTCCAGGAAAAGGAACAGGCAGCCATCTTTGCTGTTCTGCAGCCTCTGCTAATGATACCCAGGAAAACAAGGTCTGGAGTGGACCTCCAGCAAACTGCAGCAGACCTGCAGAAGAAGGGCCTGACTGTTAGAAGAAAAACTAAAAAACAGAAACCAATAACATCAACATCAATAAAAAGGACCCCAACCCAAAAACCCCATCCAAAGGCCGTCAGCCTCAAAGATCAAATCCACCACGTAGGTAAATCCATTATGATGAGGAAAAACCAGTGCAAAAATGTTGAAAAATCCAAAAACCAGAATGCCTGTTCTCCACATGTCACAACTCTTCTCCTTTCTGCAAGGGCAGAAAACTAGACAGAGTATGAGCTTGACAAATTGACAGAAGTAGACTTCAGAGGGTAGGTAATAAACTCCTCTGAGCGGAAGGAGCATGTTCTAACCCAATGCAAGGAAGCTCAGAACCTTCATAAAAAGGTTCCAGGAGCTGCTAACTATAATAGCCAGTTTAGAGAAGAACATAAATGACCTGACGGAGCTGAAAAACACAACACAAGAACTTCGTGAAGCATGCACAACTATCAATAGCTGAATCAATTAAGCAGAAGAAAGGCTATCAGAGATTGAAGATCAACTTACTGAAATAAGGCATAAAGACAAGATTAGAGAAAACAGAATGAAAAGCAAGGACCAAAGCCTCCAGGAAATATGGGACTTTGTGAAAAGGCCAAACCTATGATTGATTGTGGTCCCTGAAAGTGACAGGGAGAATGGAACCAACTTGGAAAACCCTCTTCAGGATATTATCCAGGAGAACTTCCCCAACCTAGCAAGACAGGCCAACATTCAAATTCAGGAAATACAGAGGACACCACAAAGATACTCCTCGAGAAGAGGCATCCAAAGACACGTAATTGTCAGATTCTCCAAGGTTGAAACAAATGAAAATATGGTAAGCACAGCCAGAGAGAAAGGTCAGGTTACCCAGAAAGGGAAGCCCACCAAACTAAGAGCAGATCTCTCTGCAGAAACCCTGCAGGCCAGAAGAGAGTGGGGCCAATATTCAACATTCTTAAAGATTTTTCAACCAAGAACTTCATACCCAGACAAACTAATCTTCATAAGTGAAGGAGAAATAAAATTCTTTACAGACAAGCAAATGCTGAGAGATTTTTATCACCACCAGGCCTGCCTTACAAGAGCTCCTGAACGAAGCACTAAATATGGAAAGGAATAACCCATACCAGCCACGCAGAAACACACCAAAATATAAAGACCAACGACACTATGAAGAAACTGAATCAAATAGTGTCCAAAGTAACTAGCTAGCATCATAATGACAGGATCAAATTCACACATAACAGTATTAACCTTAAATGTAAATAACCTAAATGCCTCAATTAAAAGACAGACTGGCAAATTGAATAGGGAGTCAAGACCCATCCATGTGCTGTATTCAGGAGACCCATCTC
>NW_012105509.1:1083557-1085239 GCF_000951045.1 Mandrillus leucophaeus | reverse complement strand
GGACTATTGTGAACAATTATATGTCAATAAATTAGAAAACCTAGCAATAATGAATAAATTCCCAGACACACAGAACCCTCCAAGATTAAATGTAGAAGAAATAGAAAACCTGAACAGATCAATTATGAAGAAAGAGACTGAGTCTGTAATAAAAATTCTTTTAAAAAAAAAAAAAAAAAAAAAAAAAAGCTCAAGACCTGATGGCTTCACTGCTGAATTTTACCAAAACATTTAAAGAATAATATTAATTCTTATTAGCTGGGCATGGTGGTACATGCCCATAGTCCCAGCTACTTGGGAGGCTAAGAGTTATCAAAAACAAAAGAAGAAGAAGAAGAAGAATATTAGTTCTTCTAAAATTATTCCAGAAAATCAATGATGAGGGAATTCTTCCAAACACATCCCACAAGGCCAGCATTACCTGATACCAAAACCCAACAAAGGCACAATAAAAGGAAACTATAGGTTAATATCTCTGATGAATATAGATGGTAAATTCTTCAACAAAATAATTGGAAATAGAATCCAGCAGCATATTAAAAAGATTATTTACCATCATCAAGTGGGATCAAGAGATGTAAGGATGGTTCAACATACACAAATCAGAAAACCTGATACATCACATCCAAGAATGAAGGACAAAAACCATATGATAATCTCAATAGATCCAAAAAAAGCAAGTGATAAAATTCAACGTATCTTCTTGATTTAAAAAAGCTTTCAACAAGTTAGGTGTTTGAATGTATCTCAGACCAATTAAGTCCATCTATGACAAACCCACAGCCAGCATTTTACTGACTGTATAAAAGTTGAAAGGTTTTTCTTCCTAAGATTTGGAACAACACCAGGATGCCCACATTCACCATTTTTATTCAATGTAGTATGGGAGTCCTAGCTAGAGCACTTAGGCAAGAGAAAGAAATTAAAGGGCATCCAAATTGGAAAGGAGGAAGTTGTTTGAACCTATTTGCAGATGACATCATCTTATATACAGAAACATGTAAAAGCTCCACCAAAACACTCTTAGAACTGATCAACAAATTCAGTAAAGTTGCAGAATACAAAATCAACACGCAAAAGTTAGTAGTGTTTCTATACACTAAAATAAACTAGTGGGAGAAAAAATCAAGACAGCAATCTCATTTACAATAGCTACGGAAAATTAAGAAAATATCTAAGAATAAATTTGCCAAGGTGGTGAAAGATTTCTATAAGTAAATATATAAATGCTGAAAGAAATTGAAAATGATACAAGCAAATAGAAATACATACCATGTTCATGGATTTGAAGAACAAAGCTGGAGGCATCACTCCACCTGACCTCAAAATATACTATAAAACTATAGTAATCAAAACAGCATGGTACTGCCATAAAAATAGACACATAGACCAGTAGAACACAATAAAGAATCAAAATTTACATCCAACTGAATTTCAACAAAGGTGCCAAGAACATTCATTGGAGATTGGACAGTCTCTTTAAGAAATAGTACTGGCAGGGCCAGGTGCAATGGCTCATGCCTGTAATCCCAGCACTTTGGGAGGCTGAGGCAGGTGGATCACAAGGTCAGTAGATCACGACCATCCTGGCTAACACGGTGAAACCCTGTCTCTACTAAACAATAGAAAAAATTAGCTGGGCGTAGTGGCAGGCGCCTGTAGTCCCAGCTACTCGGGGGACT
>NW_012105509.1:1075009-1077877 GCF_000951045.1 Mandrillus leucophaeus | reverse complement strand
GACACTATGAAGAAACTGAATCAAATAGTGTCCAAAGTAACTAGCTAGCATCATAATGACAGGATCAAATTCACACATAACAGTATTAACCTTAAATGTAAATAACCTAAATGCCTCAATTAAAAGACAGACTGGCAAATTGAATAGGGAGTCAAGACCCATCCATGTGCTGTATTCAGGAGACCCATCTCACGTGCAGTGACACACATAGACTCAAAATAAGAGGATGGAGGAATATTTCCCAAGCAAATGGAAAGCAAAAAAAAAAAAAAAAAAAAAGAAGGGTTTGCAATACTAGTCTCTAATAAAATAGACTTTAAGCCAACAAACATAAAAAAAGACAAAGTAGGACATTACATAGGAGTTTCTGGCAAGATGGCTGATTAGGAGCAGCTCCAGTCTGCAGTTCCGAGTGAGATTGACGTAGAAGACAGGTGATTTCTGCATTTCCAACTGAGCTACCCATTTAATCTCACTGGAACTGGTTGGACAGCGGATGCAGCCCACGGAGGGCAAGCTGAAGCAGGGTGGGGTGTCACCTTACCCAGGAAGTGCACGGGGTTGGGGGATCTCCCTCCCCTAGCCAAGGGAAGGTGTGAGGGACTGTGCAAGGAACAGTGCAATCCAGCCCAGACAATGCGTTTTTCCCATGGTCTTTGCAACTGGCAGACCAGGAGATTCCCTCCAGTGCCTATGCTACCAGGGCCCTGGGTTTCAAGCACAAAACTGCACGGCCTTTCAGGCAGGCAATGAGCTAGCTGTAGGATTTTTTTTTTTTTTTCTTCATACCCCAGGCACCTGGAATGGCAGTGAGACAGAATTGTTCATTCCCCTGGAAAAGGGGCTGAAGCCAGGGAGCCAAGGTGTCTGGCTTGGCAGGTCCCACCTTCATGGAGCCCAGAAAGCTAAGATCCACTGACTTGAAATTCTCACTGCCAGCACAGGAGTCTGAGGTCAACCTGGAACCCTCAAGCTTGTTAGGGGGAGGGGCGTCCACCATTGCTGAGGCTTGAGTAGGCGGTTTTACCCTCACAGTGTGAACAAAGCTGCCAAGAAGTTTGATCTGGGTGGAGCCTACCACAGCCCAGCAAGGCCGCTGCGGCCAGACTGTCTCTCTAGATTCCTCCTCTTTGGGCAGAGCATCTCTGAAAAAAAGGCAGCAGCCCCAGTCAGTGACTTAGAGATAAAACCCCTGTCTCCCTGGGAGAGAGCACCTGGGGAAAGCGGCGGGTGTGGGTGCACCTTTAGTAGACGTGTATGTCCCTGCCTCACAGCTCTGAAGACAGCAGCGGATCTCCCAGCACAGCATTCAAGCTCTGATAAGGGGCAGACTGCCTCCACAAGTGGGTTTCTGACCCCTGTGTATCCTGACTGGGAGACACCTCCTAGTAGGGGCTGAGAGACACCTCATACAGGAGAGCTCTGGCTGGCATCTGGTGGGTGACCCTCTGTGATGAAGCTTCCAGAGGAAGGAACTGGCAGCAATCTTTGCTGTTGTGCAGCATCCACTGGTGATACCCAGGCAAACAGGGTCTGGAGTGGACCTCTAGCAAACTCCAGCAGAACTACATCAGAGGGGCCTAAATATTAGAAGGAAAACTGACAGACAGAAAGGAATGGTATCAACATCAACAAATAGGTCATCCACTCGGAGACCCCATCCAAAGGTCACCAGTATCAAAGACCAAAGGTAGATACATCCACGAAGATGGGGGAAAACCAGCACAAAAAGGCTGAAAATTCCAAAAACCAGAAAGCCTCTTTTCCAAAAGATCACAGCTCCTCATGAGCAAGTGAGAAAAACTGGACAGAGAATGAGCTTGAGAAATCGACAGAAGTAGGCTTCAGAAGTTGGGTAATAACAAACTCCTCCAATCTAAAGGAGCATGTTCTAACCCAATGCAAGGAAGCGGAGAACCTTGAAAAAAAAGGTTAGACAAATTGCTAACTAGAATAACCAGTTTAGAGAAGAACATAAATGACCTGGGGGAGCTGAAAAACACAGCACGAGAACTTTGTGAAGCATACACAACTATCAATAGCCGAATCGATCAAGCAGAAGAACAGTCATCAGAGATTGAAGATCAACTTAATGAAATAAAGTGAGAAGACAAGATTAGAGAAAAAAGAGTGAAAGGAAAGAAACAGAGCCTCCAAGAAATATGGGACTATGTGAAAAGGCCAAATCTGCATTTGATTGGTGTACCTGAAAGTGACAGGGAGAATGGAACCAACTTAGAAAACACTCTTCAGGTTATTATCCAGGAGAACTTCCCCAACCTAGCAAGACAGGCCAACAGTCAAATTCAGGAAATGTAGAGAACACCACAAAGATACTCCTCAAGAATTGCAACCCCAAGACACATAATCATCAGATTCACCAAGGTTGAAATGAAGGAAAATATGTTAAGGGCAGCCAGAGGGAAAGGTCGGGTTACCCACAAAGGGAAGCCCATCAGACTAACAGCGAATCTCTTGGCAGAAACCCTAGAAGCCAGAAGAAAGTGGGGGCCAATATTCAACATTCTTAAGGAATTTTCAACCCAGAATTTTACATCCAGCCAAATGAAGCTTCATAAGCGAAGGAGAAATAAAATCCGTTACAGGCAAGCAAATGCTGAGGGATTTTGTCACCACAAGGCCGGCCTTAGAAGAACTCCTGAAGGAAACACTAAATATGGGAAGGAAAAACTGGTAACAGGCACTGCAAAAACACACCAAATTGTAAAGACCATGGACACTATGAAGAAACTGCATCAACTATTGGGCAAAATAACCAGCTAGCATCATGATGACAGGATTGAATTCACACATAACAATATTAACCTTAAGTGTAAATGGGCTACATGCCCCAGTTAAAAGACACTG
>NW_012105509.1:1072925-1074959 GCF_000951045.1 Mandrillus leucophaeus | reverse complement strand
TGAGCAAGTGAGAAAAACTGGACAGAGAATGAGCTTGAGAAATCGACAGAAGTAGGCTTCAGAAGTTGGGTAATAACAAACTCCTCCAATCTAAAGGAGCATGTTCTAACCCAATGCAAGGAAGCGGAGAACCTTGAAAAAAAAGGTTAGACAAATTGCTAACTAGAATAACCAGTTTAGAGAAGAACATAAATGACCTGGGGGAGCTGAAAAACACAGCACGAGAACTTTGTGAAGCATACACAACTATCAATAGCCGAATCGATCAAGCAGAAGAACAGTCATCAGAGATTGAAGATCAACTTAATGAAATAAAGTGAGAAGACAAGATTAGAGAAAAAAGAGTGAAAAGAAAGAAACAGAGCCTCCAAGAAATATGGGACTATGTGAAAAGGCCAAATCTGCATTTGATTGGTGTACCTGAAAGTGACAGGGAGAATGGAACCAACTTAGAAAACACTCTTCAGGTTATTATCCAGGAGAACTTCCCCAACCTAGCAAGACAGGCCAACAGTCAAATTCAGGAAATGTAGAGAACACCACAAAGATACTCCTCAAGAATTGCAACCCCAAGACACATAATCATCAGATTCACCAAGGTTGAAATGAAGGAAAATATGTTAAGGGCAGCCAGAGGGAAAGGTCGGGTTACCCACAAAGGGAAGCCCATCAGACTAACAGCGAATCTCTTGGCAGAAACCCTAGAAGCCAGAAGAAAGTGGGGGCCAATATTCAACATTCTTAAGGAATTTTCAACCCAGAATTTTACATCCAGCCAAATGAAGCTTCATAAGCGAAGGAGAAATAAAATCCGTTACAGGCAAGCAAATGCTGAGGGATTTTGTCACCACAAGGCCGGCCTTAGAAGAACTCCTGAAGGAAACACTAAATATGGGAAGGAAAAACTGGTAACAGGCACTGCAAAAACACACCAAATTGTAAAGACCATGGACACTATGAAGAAACTGCATCAACTATTGGGCAAAATAACCAGCTAGCATCATGATGACAGGATTGAATTCACACATAACAATATTAACCTTAAGTGTAAATGGGCTACATGCCCCAGTTAAAAGACACTGACAAATTGGATAAGGAGTCTAGACCCATCAGTGTGCTGTCTTTAGGAGACCCACTCACATGCAAAGACACACACAGGCTCAAAATAAAGAGATGGGGGAATATTTACCAAGCAAATGGAAAGCAAAAAAAAAGGCAAGGGTTGCAATCCTAGTTTCTGATAAAACAGACTTTAAACCAACAAAGGTCAAAAGAGATAAAGAAGGGCATCACATAATGTTAAAGGGATCAATGCATTAAGAAGTGCTAACTATCCTAAATATATATGCACCCACTACAGGAGGAACCAGATTTATAAAGCAGGTTCTTAGAGACTTACAAAGAGACTTACACTCCCACACAATAATAGTGGGAGACTTTAACACCCAACTGTCAATATTTGACTGATGAATAAGACAGAAAATTAACAAGGATATCCTGGACTTGAACTCAGCTCTGGACCAAGCAGACCTAAGAGACATCTACAGAACTCTCCACCCCAAATCAACAGAATATATATTATTCCCAGCACCACATCACACTCATTCTAAAATTGACCA
The DNA here is from genome assembly GCF_000951045.1 of Mandrillus leucophaeus. Taxonomy (NCBI): domain Eukaryota; kingdom Metazoa; phylum Chordata; class Mammalia; order Primates; family Cercopithecidae; genus Mandrillus; species Mandrillus leucophaeus. Next base: position 1,073,340 of record NW_012105509.1, on the reverse strand, counting down.
CAAAATTGGAAGTAAAACGCTCCTCAGCAAATGCAAAAGAATGGAAATCAAAACAGTCTCTCAGAATGCAGTGCAATCAAATTGGAACTCAGGATCAAGAAACTCACTCAGAACCACACAACTATATGGAAACTGAACAATGTGCTCCTGAATTACTACTGGGTAAATAACAAAATGAAGGCAGAAATAAAGATGTTCCTTGAAACCAATAAGAACAAAGACACAACGTACCAGAATCTCTGGGACATATTTAAACAGTATGTAGAGGGAAATTTATAGCACCAAATGCCCATAAGAGAAAGCAAGAAAGATGTAAAATCGACACCCTAACATTGCAATTAAAAGAACTGGAGAAGCAAGAGCAAACAAATGCAAAAGCTAGCAGAAGACAAGAAATAACTAAGATCAGAGCAGA
>NW_012105509.1:1068882-1072547 GCF_000951045.1 Mandrillus leucophaeus | reverse complement strand
CCCTCCATGCTAAAAACTCTCAATAAACTAGGTATTGATGGAACATATTTCAAAATAATAGGAGCTATTTATGACAAACCCACAGCCAATATCATACCAAATGGGCAAAAACTAGAAGCATTCCCTTTGAAAACTGGCACATGACAAAGATTCCCTCTCTCACCACTCCTATTCAACATAGTATTGGAAGTTCTGGCCAGGGCAATGAGGCAAGAGAAGGAAAGAAATGGTATTCAATTAGGAAAAGAGGAAGTCAGATTGTCTCTGTTTGGAGATGACATGATTGTGTGTTTAGAAAACCCCATCGTCTCAGGCCAAAATCTCTTTAAGCTGATACGCAACTTCAGCAAAGTCTCAGGGTACAAAATCAGTGTGCAAAAATCCAAGCATTCCTATACACCAATAGCAGACCAATAGAGAGCCAAATCATGAGTGAACTCCCATTCACAGTTACAAAGAGAGTAAAATACCTAGGAATACAACTTACAAGAGATGTGAAGAACCTCTTCAAGGAGAACTACAAACTACTGCTCAAGGAAATAAGAGAGGACACAAACATGGAAAAACATTCCATGCTTATCGATAGGAAGAATCAATATTGTGAAACTGGTCATACTATTCAAAGAAATTTATAGATTCAATGCTATTCCCCTCAAGCTACCACTGTCTTTCTTCACAGAACTAGAAAAAAAACTACTTTAAATTTCATATGGAACCAAATAAGAGCCTGTATAGCCAAGACAATCCTAAGCAAAAAGAACAAAGCTGGAGTCATGCTACCTGACTATACTGCACTGCTACACTAACCAAAACAGCATGGTACTGGTGCCAAAACAGATACATAGACCAATGGAACAGAACAAAGGCCTCAGAAGTAAAACTACACATCTACAACCGTCTGATCTTCAATAAACCTGACAAAAGTAATGGGGAAATGATTCCCTATTTAATTAATGGTGCTGGGAAAACTGGCTAGTCTCAAGCAGAAAACATAAACTGGACCCCCTCCTTACACCTTATACAAACAATATCTCATGATGGTTTAAAGACTTAAAATTAAAAGCCAAAACCATAAAAACCCCAGTAGAAAACCTAGACAGCACCATTCAGGACATAGGCATGGGCAAAGACTTCATGACTAAAACACCAAAAGCAATTACAACAAAATAGACAAATGGGATCCAGTTAAAACTAAAGAGCTTCTGCATAGCAAAAGCAACTATCATCAGAGTGAACAGGCAGCCTACAGAATGGGAGAAAATTTTTGCAAGCTACCCATCTGACAAAGGTCTAATATCCACAATCTGCAAGGAACATAAGCAAATTTACAAGAAAAAAACGACCCCATCAAACAATGGGTGAAGGATATTAACAAACACTTGTCAAAAAATACATTTATGTGGCCGACAAACATACGAAGAAGAAGCTCATCATCATTGGTCATTAGAGAAATGCAAATCAGAACCAAAAGGGATATCATCTCACACCAGTTAGAATGGCGAACATTAAAAAGTCAGGAAACAACAGATGCTGGCAAGTTTGTGTATAAACAGGAATGCTTTTACACTGCTGGTGGGAGTGTAAATTAGTTCAATTATTGTGGAAGATAGTGTGGCAATTCCTCAAGGATATAGAACCAGAAATTCCATTTGACCCAGCAATCCCATTACTGTGTATATACCTAAAGCATTATAAATTATTCTACTATCACATGCACACATATGTTTATTGAAGCACTATTTATAATAGCAAAGACTTGGAACCAACCCAAATGCCCATGAATGATAGACTGGATAAAGAAAATGTGGCACATATACACCAGGGAATATTATGCAGCCATAAAAAAGAATGCGTTCATGTACTTTGCAGGGATATGAATGAAGCTAGAAAGCATTGGCCTCAGCAAACACAGGAACAGAAAGGCAAACACTGCATGTTTTCACTCATAAGTGGGAATTGAACAATGAGAACACATGGACACAAGGAGGGAAACATCACGCACCAGGGCCTGTCAGGGGTGGCATGTAAGGGGAAGGAGAGCATTAGGACAAATACCTAATGCATGCAGGGTTAAAACCTAGATGACAGGTTGATAGGTGCAGCAAGCCACCATGGCACGTGTATACCTATGTAACAAACCTGCATGTTCTGCACATGTATCCCAGAACTTAAAGTAAAATAAAAATTAAAAATAAAAAACTGTCATCTGCAAATAAAGAAAAAGAAATAGTGCTGGAAAAACTCGATATCCATGTGCCAAAAATAAGTCACCCCTGTCTCTTACCATATACAAAAATCAACACAAAATGGACTAAAAAAATGTAACACCAAACACTATGAAACTGGTGGACAAAAACATAAATGTTTCAGTACATTTTCCTGGGTAAAGGTTTTATGGAGAAGACCTCAAAGGCATAAGCAAGAAAGGCAAATATAGACAAATGGGATTATATCAGTCTTAAAAGCTTCTGTATTGTAAAGGAAACAGTCAACAGAATGAAGAGAAATCAGGCAAAATGGGAGAAAGTATTTGAAAACTATTCATCTGACAAGAGACAAATGTCCAGAATATATAAGGAGCTTAAACAATTCAGCAGTTAAAAGAAGAATCCAATTTAAAAATGAGTAAATGAACTGAATAGACATCTCTAAAAGAAGACATACAACTGGCCAAGAAGTATATGAAAAAAATGCTAAACATTTAGTCATCATTAGAGAAATGCATATCAAAACCACAGTGAGATCCCATCTCACCCCTGTTTGAATGACTTTTGTCCTAAAGACAGGCAATAATGGATGCTGGTGAGGATGTAGAGAAAGGGGAACCCTCATACACTGTTGGTAGAAATATACATTAGTTTAGCCACTGTGGAGAACAGTATGGAAGTTCCTCAAAAACATAATAGTCCCCCCTCAAAATTTATATGAAAAAGGACAAGAAGAGCTAAGACAATCTTGCAGAACAACTACACTTGGAAACAGATACTACGAGGTCTTAATATTTACTATAAAGCTATAGTAATTTGGTTAGTATGGTATTGGCCAAGAAAACAAGCCAGTTAAACAGAATAAAGTTTAGAAATAGCTTTACACATACCAGACTTTTATTCAGAATAAAGAAAAATGAATTTTGATCTCTACCCAAACTACTCTCATATGTGATTTCTGCATTGATTGCATATCTAAATGTTAAGGTAAAGCTTTTAGAATAAAACTTGAGGGAAGACGTTATGAGCTTATAGTAGGCAGGATGGCTTAAACAGGACATAAGCACTAATCATAAAGGAAAGAAATGATAAACTGGGCTACTTCAAAATGAAAGAACTTATGTTTTTAAGACACCATTAAGAAAGTAAAAAGATAAGCTATGGAATGGAGAATATATTTGTAATCTTGCAAAAATCTAGAATATTTGAAGAATGTCTTCAAATTAATAACTAAAACAATTATCCATTAGAGAAACAGGTCACTTCACAAAAGGAGGTATTTAAAATGCTTAGTAACTGTAGAAAAGAGTGTTCAACTTCATTGTTTATCAGGTAAATGGAAATTCAAACCACAATGAAATACTACTACATCCACTGGCTAGAGTGAAAAGCATAACTCCAAGTGTTGACAAAGATGTGGAATAACTCTCATACACTGCCTGTGGGAGAGTAAATTGG
>NW_012105509.1:1062103-1064097 GCF_000951045.1 Mandrillus leucophaeus | reverse complement strand
TGTGCTAGAATCTAATTTTGTTTGTTATCCAGTACTATTTGTTGGATAGCAGTACTGTGTCCATTCGATTATAATTCCTCTTATTTTATATACCACATACCTATAAATGCTTGAATCTATTTCTGGGTTTGTTATACTGTTGAGTTTGTTACTGTACCTATAGCATACTGTTAAAATTGCTGTAGCATTGTGGTGTTTTGCTATGTAGTAAGCCAAGTTCTTCTCTTTCTTTTTTCTTTTCCTTTTTTTTTGGTGAGATTATCTTGGCTAATTTTTCACACTTACTCTTTCATGGAACTTTTATAAATTATTCTATTGGAACTTCATTTTTGAGTGCAATGAAGTTGTAGTCAATTTTAGAGAGCTGACATACTCAAAATATTGACCGTTGCACCCATAGATGAATGCTATAGTACCATGTTTGTTTAGATTTCCTTTTATATCCTTTAGTAAAACTAATTTTCTCAATAAGCTCCTGTACCATTTTTTGTTTGCTTTATTCTGCAGATATTGTTTGTCATAGTAGTGAATAGGATTTTTTATATTACATTTTCTAATCATTGCTGGTATTTGAAAAAGCTAGTAATTTTTTTTTTAAGTGTTCATTTTCTATCTGGTGACTTTTAGTGTATTCTCTTACTAGTTCTAATAATCGGTAGATTTTACTGAGTTTTTAGGTAAATGGCCAAATTGTTTGTAGATAATAATAGCCTTGCTTCTTGCTTTTCAACCTTTAAATTGTAATTGATTAGATTTCTGGCAGATATTTTTATCAAATTAAGAAAAGTTCCTCAAATTTCTAATTTGCCAATGGTTTTTATTATGCACGGGTATTAAATTTACCAAATGCTTTTCAATATAAATTGAGATTATTTTTTTTTTCTTTTTCTCTCATTATGAATGACATAAATAGATTTTCTAAGGTTATGAAAATTTAATTGCATTTAATATTAAATCACTATCAATTTTGGCTAGAATGATGTGAGAACACATTTTAAGATGCACATTCTCTTATAGAAAGCTGTCTGCCAAGGAGAAGGAGATGACACATTTGAAAACCTCGTGTTTGACCAAAGGTAAGGTATTAACCAGAATAATATCATTTTCTTAGTTATATTTAATTGTTATTAAAGTAATTCTTTTAGTATCAGGAATGTTCGTTTCATGATCTGCTGTTATTAAACTTAAATGCTTTGTTCTTGAATTGACAAGAAAAAGCAAGTATTACAGGGTCTACAAAATTAGTTCTCAGACGGAATGATTTTACCCCTGTTTCACCAGGAGATATTTGGCAATGTCTAGAAACATTTTTGCTTGTCACTACTGTGGAAAGTGAGACTGCTGCTGCCATCTAATGGGTAGAGGCCAAGGATGCTGTTAAACATCCTTCAATGCACAGACTAACCACTCCACAACAAAGAATTTTTCAGTCCAAAATATTAATTGTGCAAATATTTAAAACTCCTGGTTTTGGAAAAAAGGGAAAAGTTTTGATTGCATGAGTAGACTAAACATAAAATTTTTATGTGTAATTTATTTCACTTGTTATAGATTTATTAAACTAGATGGAACAGAATATGCTATATTTTTATTGTCTTTTTTTTTTTAGCTTTTTAGCTCCTCTTATAACTGAGTATGATAAACATCTAGGAGAACTAAATGGGCAGCTGAAATATTATCAGGTATGAAATCATAGTTATGAGGCTTTTATAATATTTCATTATGAAAATAAAAAGTAAAATAGACTCCCTCTTTTTAAAAAGACATTGATGAGAAAGAGAATATTTGCTGTAACTAACCAATTGGTGGCCCTCTGTAAATGTGTGTGAATGTATATATGTGTATATGTTTGTTTAAAGATTCTCTTCTAGCTGGGTGCAGTGACTCACGCCTGTAATCCCAGCACTTTGGGAGGCTGAGACAGGAAGATCATTTGACCAGCCTGGGTAACATAGTGAGACTCATCTCTTTTTTTTTCTTTTTCTTTTTCTTTT
>NW_012105509.1:1056510-1058533 GCF_000951045.1 Mandrillus leucophaeus | reverse complement strand
CTTTATTCTTATTATTGTTCCTTGCTTATTTGCCTGTTTCTGCCTATAACTCTACAGTCCATTCAGTGGATAAGGACTATGAGTTGTTCATCTTTGTATTATTTACTGTACCTCCCATGGGCCCTTACACATAGTAGGTAAATAAATATTTACAGTGTAAAATATTAAAAATTAATTAAGTGAAACTTTAGAATTCAGAGGCTTGAGTTATGCTTTAAAATTACTCTTTAATATGTATGTGATCATAAATACTTTCTCCCTTCAAAAAGCCAGAATATTACAGATGCTTTTAGTGATCCCTTTGACCGCCTTCCTTCTCTGTCCTATTTTCTTCTCTCCACCCCTAGAAATAACTTCTTTGTTTTTTATGATATATCTATTTTGATACATATAAATTTAATTAATTTCTTGAACTACTTATGGGATTCTATTGTATCATTTTTTATTTATTCTGTTAAAAGACATTTTGTTAGCTATGTTTTATAGTAAAGGCACCACTGAAAAACCTCGCACATCTTGTGTTTAAATGTTTCTCCATATGCCATAGATACAAAATTTCTGGTCATGCTACGAATGCTATAGGTCTTTTAACTTTGCTTATGGTGTCTTTAGCTGTATAGAAGTTTTAAATTTGGATGTTGTAAAATGTGTCAGTCTTTCCATTTATAGGTTTTGCTCCTGGTGTCTTCCAGCTAACAACTGTAATTTGAGCAAAAAAGTATGGCAGGCGCTGCTTGAGATATTTGCAAACAAAACAGACAAAAATTTCTGCATTTGTGAAGTTAAGAAAGCATTGTCTAACTCAAGGTCAATAATGCATTTCCTTGCAATAATTGTTAAAAATTTAACAACATTTGGATTTTTATCTATATTTTTCCATTTAGTATGTGCTAGAATCTAATTTTGTTTGTTATCCAGTACTATTTGTTGGATAGCAGTACTGTGTCCATTCGATTATAATTCCTCTTATTTTATATACCACATACCTATAAATGCTTGAATCTATTTCTGGGTTTGTTATACTGTTGAGTTTGTTACTGTACCTATAGCATACTGTTAAAATTGCTGTAGCATTGTGGTGTTTTGCTATGTAGTAAGCCAAGTTCTTCTCTTTCTTTTTTCTTTTCCTTTTTTTTTGGTGAGATTATCTTGGCTAATTTTTCACACTTACTCTTTCATGGAACTTTTATAAATTATTCTATTGGAACTTCATTTTTGAGTGCAGTGAAGTTGTAGTCAATTTTAGAGAGCTGACATACTCAAAATATTGACCGTTGCACCCATAGATGAATGCTATAGTACCATGTTTGTTTAGATTTCCTTTTATATCCTTTAGTAAAACTAATTTTCTCAATAAGCTCCTGTACCATTTTTTGTTTGCTTTATTCTGCAGATATTGTTTGTCATAGTAGTGAATAGGATTTTTTATATTACATTTTCTAATCATTGCTGGTATTTGAAAAAGCTAGTAATTTTTTTTTTAAGTGTTCATTTTCTATCTGGTGACTTTTAGTGTATTCTCTTACTAGTTCTAATAATCGGTAGATTTTACTGAGTTTTTAGGTAAATGGCCAAATTGTTTGTAGATAATAATAGCCTTGCTTCTTGCTTTTCAACCTTTAAATTGTAATTGATTAGATTTCTGGCAGATATTTTTATCAAATTAAGAAAAGTTCCTCAAATTTCTAATTTGCCAATGGTTTTTATTATGCACGGGTATTAAATTTACCAAATGCTTTTCAATATAAATTGAGATTATTTTTTTTTTCTTTTTCTCTCATTATGAATGACATAAATAGATTTTCTAAGGTTATGAAAATTTAATTGCATTTAATATTAAATCACTATCAATTTTGGCTAGAATGATGTGAGAACACATTTTAAGATGCACATTCTCTTATAGAAAGCTGTCTGCCAAGGAGAAGGAGATGACACATTTGAAAACCTCGTGTTTGACCAAAGGTAAGGTATTAACCAGAATAATATCATTTTCTTAGTTATATTTAATTGTTATTAAAGTAAT
>NW_012105509.1:1054147-1055775 GCF_000951045.1 Mandrillus leucophaeus | reverse complement strand
GCCCACCTTGGCCTCCCAAAGTGCTGGGATTAAGTTAGCTGGGTGTGGTGGTGTGCACCTGTGGTCCTAGCTACTCAGAAGGCTGAAGTAAGAGAATTGCTTGAGCCTGGGAGGTCGAGGCTTTATTGAGCTGTGGTCAAGCCGCTGCACTCCAGCCTAGGCAACAGAACTGGACCTTGTCTCAAAGAAAATTAATATTCTCTTCAGTCTTGTCTTTTAATTCAGTGTTTCCTTGCTCTTGCTGTCTTGCATGCGATATTTCTTAGGTGCTTAGAAGAAGCTCTTAATCTCCTTATTGTTTGCTTACATCTCTCTATTTTTAACGTAAAACTGTCTCTCATCCTTTCAGACCTTCCTCCTTACCTCATTCTATCTGCATTTCCCATTACTTGCAGAATGGATTATCATTTTGGGTCCCAGGACTTATGGAGAACTGGAATAATAGCACAAAATTGTTTAGGGTACAATTTGAGTTTCAATGAGCTACATGTTTAGAATATACCTAATATTTATAATGTGTTTCTTTGATCTGAAAATGTCTTTTTATGTTTTCCCCTAAAATTTTGACCTTTCTGATACTGTGATAACCATATAATGGAAGTATTTCTTAAATAGAACTTATGTGTCTCAAGCTAAGCCTATCAGGAGGCAATGACCTCTCTTTCCTAGAGCTTGAATATACTCATGATTGTATTTGGTTTAGATACCAATTCCTGGATAAATACAGTTGTAGCAAGGGTGGCAGAGTTGGCTTTCATTAATGCAAATGGAAGAGAGTATAATGACTTTATATTAAAGCACCCTGGCCAGGTGTGGTGGCTCATGTCTGTAATCCCAGCACTTTGGGAGGACAAGGTATGGAGATCCCTTGAGGTCAGGAGTTTGAGACCAGCCTGGCCAACATAATGAATTCCCGTCTCTACTAAAAATACAAAAATTAGCCAGGTATGGTGGCACACACCTGTAATCCCAGCTACTCAGGAGGCTGAGGCAGGAGAAATCACTTGAACCCGGGAGGCAGAGGCTGCAGTGAGCTGAGATCATGCCACGGCACTCCAGCCTGGGCAACAGAGTGAGACTCTGTCTCAAAAAAAATAAATAAATAAAATATAGTAAAGCAACCCCTGAGACTGATTTCCTCAGAATGGGGCCGTGTGTGTGGCAGACCCTAAGCACTTTCTCCCTTACTTCCTTTTCTTTTTATGCATGGACATGAAGGGATCCTACTGTATACTTTCAAGTGTAGCACATAGTAGGCCCTTAAATATTTAATAAATGATTAAATGCCAGGGTTTATGGGAATAAGATGATTAGAGCTAACTTAACAAGCCCTTACTTATCAATTAATGCATTGATATGTAGCTTTACTAAAAGAACACATAATGCTTCCAATTGCTAAAAATAAAATTAGGTTCTTTCACTGCATTTGAAATTATGTAGGCTTTCATTTCCAAGGTTATTTCTCAAACACATAAACGTACAAAGTTGTCCTCTAGACCCAAATATCAAATAAAAGCATTTCATTAAAATTATAGTGTCTTTTATCATAAAGTCTTCCTGGTCTTTACTGTGTATTTCTTAGCCTGTAGTCATTTAAATTTAGGACAAGCACAGTAATGTCTTTTAAT
>NW_012105509.1:1051036-1052802 GCF_000951045.1 Mandrillus leucophaeus | reverse complement strand
GAGGGGGGGTGTGTGTGTGTATGCTCTCCACTTGCTCATTCACACTTACTGAGAGTTGACTACTTATTTTTTGCTATTTTGCTTTTACTCATATTTTCACCAACTTTAAATGCTCTTTCTTTTCTTTTGAAATCCTAACATCTTTTTACTCCTTCAGAGAGCATTAATCAGACCTTCATGTAATTCCCTTTCTAGTGTGCATTTTATTCTTCCTTGTATTTTAGTTAGGTGATTTTTTTTTTTTAACCATCTTTCCTACTATTTTTCAGTGAGCATGTCTGTTTACCTTAGCAGCCTTGTATAGTACAGAGAGTTTAGATAGTTAATGAAAGTGGTGAATCAGAGACTGAATGAATGACTGCTAAAAAAGACCTCCATTTTCTTCTTACTGTTAGCATTTTACCTTCTGAAATACTAGAAAAATACATATGCTTATATGGGCTTCACTAAACTGAGGTGAATTAACTAAGATATACATTCAAGATACAGGGACCATCTGGTATTTGTTATAGTGACATACTCCGGAATATCTTTCATCTGTTTTTCACAGCTACAAGTCATAGGAATTACATTTATAAATATTTCTCACTGTGTTACATAAAATCTTTCTATTTTATTTATATTCTATTTAAAATGAATGTTTTATTGTATTCTGCTTATTAGTAAACTATCCATATTAATTATCCCTTTGTTAGAAATAAGGAATAAGTCTTTCTAATCTGACACTAGACCAGTGTCAGAATCTGATTGCTTACATGAGTGGTCTACTTAATGGAGAGCTGATTGTCTGGAAAATGTATTGCGACACCATATTTTATTCTTTCAGAAACAGGTGGGTGAGATGAAACTACAGCTTGAAAATGTCATCAAGGAAAATGAAAGGTAAATCAATTAACTATTGGTTTTATCTTTTATTGTCTTAGGTAACTTTTATTTTTGTTATTTGATATTTGATAGCTATAGCATTAATAGTTAAGAATGTGGACTCTGGGGCCTGATTTTTCTATTTGACTCCTGGCTCAATTACTTGTTAGCCGTGTGACCCTGAACAGGTTACTTCCCTTTCTGTTTTAGTGTCCTCTTCTATAAATCAGATATCATAATAGAACCTATTTCATAGGGCTGACTGTAAGGGATAAAGTAAGTACTTGGAGTAGGGTACAAAATAAGCACCTTACAAATATTAGCAATCAATAATGTAGTATATAACATATATGTATGTTGGAAAACATATTGATAAAATGAAAACTTCTCAACATACCACTCAGCTTGAGTGTTAAAATGTTGCCAATACTCGTGCATCTATCCATGGTTTTCTTCCATTTCCCGTCCTTCTCTTTCTCTCTGCCAGAGATAAACACTATCTTGAATTTTGTGTTTATTATTCCCTTGCTTTTACAGTTTTTTTATAGGTATGTGTATCTCCAAGCAATATACTTTTTAGTTTTATATTTTTAAAGACTGTATAAAAATGGTATCTAGTGTTCTAGGACTTTTTTATTCAATAACACACACAAGTGCAAGAGTTTCAAGGAAGGAAGTTGCTGGATTATAGGTTATATGAATATCAATTTTGCAATATAATATCAACTTAATTTCCAAAATAGCTATACCAATTTATACTCTTACCAGTGATATTTATGAGTTTATATTGATCCATATCTTTTAATATCTGTAGCTCTTGTTAAGCTTCCTAATTTTCATCATTTTGACTGTTAAATACTTTTTTATTGTGGTTTTAATTTGCATTTTCCTGAATACTAATA
>NW_012105509.1:1046458-1048846 GCF_000951045.1 Mandrillus leucophaeus | reverse complement strand
TTAAAATTATAGTGTCTTTTATCATAAAGTCTTCCTGGTCTTTACTGTGTATTTCTTAGCCTGTAGTCATTTAAATTTAGGACAAGCACAGTAATGTCTTTTAATCTTCCTAGCTGACAATTAAAGAGCAACGGAAAGCCCTCTTTTGCACAAATGATATTTTCTTTTTGTTTTCAGGACTAGTGAATTTAAGGTTTCTGCTGAATTTACTCTTTCTAAATTCCTATAATAACATATTATGTACTTTGGTTGTTATAACATAGGATAGCTAACTATCTTGAAATTAAATTCTTTTAAATTTTTTATAATCTGATTCATGTATTTCTTTAATAAGCCATTTTAACTAAGATGTTTAAGTTTGTTTTTCCATTTTGCATTCTTTACCGCCAGAGGGTGATCACTGAATTAATTACAAGAGAGAAATAAACTATGCTAGAAAGCCTAAGAGTCTTTGATGATAAAAATAATTGCTCCTTCTTTTAGAGAAAAAAAAAATGTTGACATCTAAGAATGGTTGCTCAGATAGATGTGATTGATTAGAAGTACTAGTTCTTATGACTTATTGACCTAGTCAAAAAATAGTGCTATCTCCAAAGCAGGAAAAGTAGCACTGCAATTCTCTATATGGACGATTTTTTGCCAAAAAATATAAATAGAAGGGAAAAATTTGATGATGTGAGAAATACTGTGTGGATTTCACTTCCTTCCAAATGTAAATATTTTGAAATATTTTACAGTAAGGAATTTATAGTGAGAGTGTTACAATCCATCTTTAGTCTTAGCTAATGAGTATATATCTTACATAATTATTTAAGAGTAATAAACATTCTTTAAGATGCACTGATAGTTTTGCAACTTTTAAAGATGAGTTTATTGGCTGCAGTGGGCTGTGATCATGCTCTCGAGAACACTCCAGCTTAAGAGACAGAGTGAGACGCCATCTCAGGGAAAAAAAAATTATTTAAAAATTATAAAATCAACATAATTGCTACAATAAATCCAAACCTCTTGCCATGGCATTCTCAAAACCCTGTACCTGTCTTTCCAATTTTCTCTCTCACTGTATCGGTCCATATATGGCCAGTGCTCAATTATCTGGTAGTGAATTAATTCATGTTGGTTTAATTGTTTCAGGCATAACGGGGACTTTGGAAAAGTTCACCTTTCAAACCAAATTTATAGTTAGCATTCACTATTCTGATCTCCTAGACCAAGCTGCCTTGATCTTCTCTGGTTGAAAGGGAGAGAAAAAGGCTTGGAGAACTGCCTGTTCCACCCGTCCGTTGTGAAGGTGTACTCCAGGATAAGCTTCTCTCCTTTAGCCTAGGAAGCACAATCAAGACTAATACACAATCATGAATTGATTACAGTTTTAAGTGAGATTTTGCATGCTTTTACATGTAAATTCAGGGTTTTTTTTCGGGGGAGGGGGGGTGTGTGTGTGTATGCTCTCCACTTGCTCATTCACACTTACTGAGAGTTGACTACTTATTTTTTGCTATTTTGCTTTTACTCATATTTTCACCAACTTTAAATGCTCTTTCTTTTCTTTTGAAATCCTAACATCTTTTTACTCCTTCAGAGAGCATTAATCAGACCTTCATGTAATTCCCTTTCTAGTGTGCATTTTATTCTTCCTTGTATTTTAGTTAGGTGATTTTTTTTTTTTAACCATCTTTCCTACTATTTTTCAGTGAGCATGTCTGTTTACCTTAGCAGCCTTGTATGGTACAGAGAGTTTAGATAGTTAATGAAAGTGGTGAATCAGAGACTGAATGAATGACTGCTAAAAAAGACCTCTATTTTCTTCTTACTGTTAGCATTTTACCTTCTGAAATACTAGAAAAATACATATGCTTATATGGGCTTCACTAAACTGAGGTGAATTAACTAAGATATACGTTCAAGATACAGGAACCATCTGGTATTTGTTATAGTGACATACTCCGGAATATCTTTCATCTGTTTTTCACAGCTACAAGTCATAGGAATTACATTTATAAATATTTCTCACTGTGTTACATAAAATCTTTCTATTTTATTTATATTCTATTTAAAATGAATGTTTTATTATATTCTGCTTATTAGTAAACTATCCATATTAATTATCCCTTTGTTAGAAATAAGGAATAAGTCTTTCTAATCTGACACTAGACCAGTGTCAGAATCTGATTGCTTACATGAGTGGTCGACTTAATGGAGAGCTGATTGTCTGGAAAATGTATTGCGACACCATATTTTATTCTTTCAGAAACAGGTGGGTGAGATGAAACTACAGCTTGAAAGTGTCATCAAGGAAAATGAAAGGTAAATCAATTAACTATTGGTTTTATCTTTTATTGTCTTAGGTAACTTTTATTTTTGTTATTTGATATTTGATAGCTATAG
>NW_012105509.1:1041515-1044683 GCF_000951045.1 Mandrillus leucophaeus | reverse complement strand
CACTCTTCTCCTGTGGTTGTTGTTCTTTGTATCTCCTGTAAGAAGTCCTTTCTCAGCCTAACATCATAGAGATCTTCTCTTATATTTGCTTCTAAAAAATGTTTAAAGCTTTTCCATACCAAGTTTCTTAACTTTAACCCATAAAATTCATATTACTGGACTGAAATCTGATACATCTTTTTTTGTTGACTTTTAACTAGACTAAATATCCAAAGTTTTTTTAGTTCTAAATTTGTTCAAAACATGGGCTCTTTTAAAGTTTGACATTCTTTTATTGTATTCTTCTATATTATATAGTAATTTTATTTTTATTTTTATTGCATTTATTTTAGTGTAGCTATATTTAAATTAATACATGCTGTTCCTTAAAATTACGTAGCACACCCATGGAATTGTCTTGCCCTTGGCTATTTCATGATTTTCTCTTGCTTGTATTTTCCATTAGTTTTCTTTCCTTCTAATTTCCAAAAACTTCACATATTTAAGCTGTCAGTGTTTACTGAAGTGCAAAATAAAGTAAATCTTTTAATTGGGCTTTTAGTTTTTCTCATTTATTTTTGTTTTTTTCCCATGGAAAACTTTTTTAAATCTTAATATTTTATGATTTACTATTCTTTTCCAAAATACTTATTAAGCAGGAATATACTCTTCCTAGTAAAGAATATTATAAAGATTTCTGAATCACCAATATACTTAGATAAAGTTTGTATATTAATGTGCTGAGAATAGACAAGGTATTTTATGGTTGAGCTAATCATTTAATTGTTTCCTATATTGGACTTTATATTATTCCTTTCATATCCAGGTCTTTTGAAGCCGGTCTTTAAAATCTGCCTTCACCTATTTAACGGTAATGCAGTCATGTCTCATGAATATGTTTATTCCTAGTATAATAGGAAAGTGTAAAAAAATGGATTCTAAGTTTATTAAAGACACTTTTGGTAACTTGATAGTGTTAATCAGGTTTTAAAGTGAACTCTACTGATTATGTCATTAGGACAACATCCTACTTTTAATTGTATTTGCAGCTAAGGACTACAAAATCAAAAGAATTTAATTTTTAAGGAAAATACCTTAAATAAATATACATGGACAGGTCTAAATAATGGAAGCTAGCAATGGTGTGGATTGTGTAAAAGTATACAATTTCACATTACTGAATTTTGGAAAAATTTTAATACTTACATTTGTATATCAGAGTATATTATCTGAGAATTTACTACAAATAGGAAATAATGAAGTCATTTTATAAAACTCAGACTGAGGAAAAAGTAAAAAAAAAAAAAAACAAAATAATAAGAAGAAGAATCCCCCCTCCAATTTGAAAACCCTGAAAAGGAATTCAAGGTGAAAATAAGAAAGGTTTTGGTTTGGTTTGCCTTGGCCTCGTTCCTTCCCAAAAACAATTTTTTCCTCCTCTCATAACTTCCCAGAGGAAGGAAATTGAGTAAGATAATTGAATAAATGAATGAATACATGTACAGCATTTTCTGATACTAACTAAATACAAAGTAAATTTTATTGTTGTCATTTTTTATTTTACTATTGAGGGTATGGAAGACATCATCTGTTGCCAGTACAAGAGCTGTTTTTTTCCTTCATACATAGTCACATAACCCTAATTTTGTTCCAGTGGCAATGTGCTCAGGGAAGATGAGCTTCTTCCACAACCTGAGATAATAAATCATTGACCTAAACCAGTTTTTATGTCTTTTTGCCAGGAATTGGCTTGAAAGTGGACATGTGACCTAGTTTTAGCCAGTGAGATATAAAGGAAAATCTCTTGTGGAACTTCTGAAAAAGCTTTTTCTCTCTAATAAGAGGAGAGAGGGCAAAAAGAAAGCTTTCCCCTTTTCCTGCTCCCTGTCATTTTAGAAAGTGATGTGTGAAGCTGCTATAGCCATTTTTTAACTATGTGTGTAGGTATCAGCAACATGAGAAGATTAGAAGAAAAGAAACATGAGGAAACCTTTGCAAAGTCCTTAAATGATATTATTGAGCTGCTGAAGCAAATCTGGAACTGTATACCTTCCAAGTTAATATTAGGTGAAGTAAGAAAATAGTCATTCACAACTGTTGAGTGGTTACTAAATGTCAGGCACCATTTAAGGCTTTCAGATACATTAGTGAATAAAATAGACAGAAATGGCTATTCTCATTTATTTGTTGGGTGTTTTATTACTTGTAGCCAAAGTGTGCTGATAAAGAGATTTAATTACATCTGTCAGGGGTTCACAAACTGTAGCTTGTGGGTCAAATCTGGCCTGCCAGATCTTTTTATAAATAAAATGTACTGGATCACAGCCATGCTTAGTCATTTAAATCTTGTCGACGGCTGCTTTGTTTTATGTGCCTATGAAGTTGAATAGTGGTGACAGAGATTGAATGGCTCGCAAAACCTAAAATATTTATGTACTCTCTGGTCCTTTACATAAAAAGTTTACTAATCCCTGATACATGGAATATTCTTTCACTGCAGAATCTCTTAAACTAGTCTTTAACAGTCACTAAAAAGTTTTTTTGAAATTTAAAACTATCTGAAGATATTTAGGCATATTTATATATAACTTTAGAACACAGAAACATAATCAACAAGATTATAAAGTTAGTATTTAGTATATAAAGTAGTTAGTATACGAATCTAGTATGTAGTGATATTTGGCATCTTGTTATTTTTTATTTTCTGATAGCCTGATATTTATTTTTTTAAATTACAACTAAATATGATACAGATTTAAATAGCATTATACAACGGAATTATTTTAAAAACATTTTTATTGATGTGCTTTCATAATTTGACTAATGATAATCAATGGTATGATACTAAATTTGATTTTACTTTCCCTAATTATGCCATTCAAGTGTGCTGACAATATCCTATGAATACAGTATAGTAAATATTTATTATCTATTTGAAATTTGGGAAGGAGTTCATGTATATATTTACAAAAACAATAATAAAGCCATTATTTTTCAGTGCTAGCCCAGAAAAAGGTATTCTCCTCCCTTCAAATTGATTTGTTTATGGAATTTCAGAAGATGTGATGTAAATGCTTTTCCTATTCTTGAGTGAAAAAGAGAAAAGAAATCTCTGGGATGACATGGTCAACACCACTATGCTGGTGCTACTCGTGGTCATTACACTGTGAAGAAGACTATTCCCCAAAG
>NW_012105509.1:1038929-1040870 GCF_000951045.1 Mandrillus leucophaeus | reverse complement strand
CATTGTTCATCTCCCACCTATGAGTGAGAACATGCAGTGTTTGGTTTTCTGTTCCTGCATTAGTTTGTTAAGAATGGTGGCTTCCAGCTTCATCCATGTCCCTACAAAGGACATGAACTCATTCCTTTTTATGGCTGCATAGTATTCCGTGGTGTATATGTGCCACATTTTCTTTATCCAGTCTATCTTTGATGGGCATTTGGGTTGGTTCCAAGTCTTTGCTATTGTAAATAGTGCTTCAATAAACATATGTGTGCATATGTCTTGATAGCAGAATAATTTATAATTTTTGGGGTGTATACACAGTAATGGGATTTCTGGATCAAATGGAATTTCTGGTATTATATCCTTGAGGAATTGCCACACTGTCTTCCACAAAGGTTGAACTAATTTACACTATCACCAACAGTGTAAAAGCATTCCTATTTCTCCACAGCCTCACCAGCATCTGTTGTTTCCTGGCTTTTTAATGATCACCATTCTAACTGGTGTGAGATGGTATCTCATTGTGGCTCTGATTTGCATTTCTCTAATGACCAGTGATGATGAGCTTTTTTTCATATGTTTGTTGTCTGCATAAATATCTTCTTTTGAGAAGTGTCTGTTCTTATCCTTCACCCACTTTTTGATGAGGTTGTTTGTTTTTTTCTTGTAAATTTGTTTAAGTTCCTTGTAGATTGTGGATATTAGATCTTTGTCAGATAGGTAGCTTACAAAAATTTTCTCCCATTCTGTAGGTTGCCAGTTCACTCTGATGATAGTTTATTTTGCTGTGCAGAAGCTCTTTCATTTAATTCAATCCCATTTGTCAATTTTGGCTTTGTTGTAATTGCTTTTGGTGTTTTATTCATGAAATCTTTGCCCATGCCTGTGTCCTGAATGGTATTGCCTAGGTTTTCTTCTAGAGTTTTTATGGTTTTGGGTTTTACATTTAAGTCTTTAATTTATCTCGAGTTAATTTTTGTATAAGGTGTAAGGAAGGGGTC
This sequence comes from Mandrillus leucophaeus, assembly GCF_000951045.1. Classification (NCBI taxonomy): domain Eukaryota; kingdom Metazoa; phylum Chordata; class Mammalia; order Primates; family Cercopithecidae; genus Mandrillus; species Mandrillus leucophaeus. Next base: position 1,039,884 of record NW_012105509.1, on the reverse strand, counting down.
CAGTTTCAGTTTACTGCATATGGCTAGCCAATTTTCCCAGCACCATTAATTAAATAGGGAATCCTTTCCCCATTGCTTGTTTTTGTGAGGTTTATTGAAGATCAGAAGGTTGTAGATGTGTGGTGTTATTTCTGAGGTCTCTGTTCTGTTCCATTGGTCTATCTATCTGGTTTGATACCAGTAACATGCTGTTTTGGTTACTGTAGCCTTGTAGTATAGTTTGAAGTCAGGTAGCACGATCTTTTTGTTTAGCTTTGTACTTTTTGCTTAGGATTGTCTCCAGCTTTGTTCTTTTTGCTTAGGGTTTGACTATATGGGTTCTTTTGATTCCGTATGAAATTTAAAGTATTTTTTCTAATTCTGTGAAGAAAGTCAATGGTAGCTTGATGGGAATAGCATGGAATCTATAAATTACTTTGGGCAGTATGGCCATTTTCACAATATTCTTCCTATCCATGAGCATGGAATGTTTTTCCAGTTGTTTGTGTCCTCTCTTTTTCCTCGAGCAGTGGTTTGTAGTTCTCCTTGAAGAGGTCCTTCATATCCCTTGTAAGTTGTATTCCTAGGTATTTTATTCTCTTTGTAGCAACTGTGAATGGGAGTTCACTCATGATTTGGCTGTCTGCTTGTCTATTGTTGCTATATAGGAATCCTTTGATTTTGCACATTAATTTGGAATCCTGAGACTTTGCTGAAGTTGCTTATCAGCTTAAGGAGTTTTTGGGCTGAGACAATGGGGTTTTCTAAATATATAATCATGTTGTAGTCAAACAGAGACAATTTGTCTTCCTCTCTTCCTATTCGAATATGCTTTATTTCTTTCTCTTGCCTGATTGCCCTGGCCAGAGATTCCAATACTATGTTAAATAGGAGTGGTGAGAGCGGGCATCCTTGTAATGTGCCAGTTTTCTAAGGGAATGCTTTCAGCTTTTGCCCATTCAGTATGATATTGGCT
>NW_012105509.1:1030035-1036652 GCF_000951045.1 Mandrillus leucophaeus | reverse complement strand
TGTGTCTTTGCATGTGAGATAGGTCTCCTGAATACAGCACACCAGTGGGTCTTGATTCTTTATCCTGTTTGCCAGTGTGTGTGTTTTAATTGGGGCATTTAGCCCATTTACGTTTAAGGTTAATATTGTTATGTGTGAATTTGATCCTGTTGCCATGATGCTAATTGGCTATTTTGCACATTAGTTGATGCAGTTTCTTCATAGTGTCATTGACCTTTATATTTTATTGTGTTTTTGCAGTGGCTGGTACTGGTGTTTCCTTTCCATATTTAGTGCTTCCTTCAGGAGCTCTTGGAAGACAGATGTGGTGTTGACAAAATCCCTCAGCATTTGCTTGTCTGTAAAGAATTTTATTTTTCCTTCACTTATGAAGCTTAGTTTGGCTGGGTATGAAATTTTTGGTTGAAAATTATTCTCTTTAAGAATGTTGAATATTGACCCCCACTCTTCTGACCTGTAGGGTTTCTTCAGAGAGATCCACTGTTAGTCTGATGGGCTTCCCTTTGTAGGTAACCTGACCTTTCTCTCTGACTGTCCTTAATATTTTTTTCTTCATTTCAACCTTGGAAAATCTGATGATTATGTGACTTGGGGTTGCTCTTCTCAAGGAATATCTTAGTGGTGTTCTTTGCATTTACTGAATTTGAATGTTGGCCTGTCTTGCTAGGTTGGGGAAGTTCTCCTGGATGATATCCTGAAGAGTGTTTTCCCACTTGGCTCCATTCACCCTGTCACTTTCAGGTTCCCCAATCAGTCATAGGGTTGGTCTTTTCACATAGTCCCATATTTCTCAGAGTCCTTGTTCATTCCTTTTCATGCTTTTTTCTCTAATCTTTCCTTCAGATTTTATTTCAGTAAATTGATCTTCAGTATGTAATATCCTTTCTTCCGTTTGATTGATTTGACTATTGATACTTTTGTATGCTTCACTAAGTTCTCATGCTGTGTTTTTCAGCTCCATCAAGTCATTTATGTTCCTCTTTAAACTGGTTATTCTAGTTAGCAGTTCCTGTAACCTTTTATCAAGGTTCCTAGCTTCTTTGCATTGGGTTAGAACATGCTCCTTTAGCTCAGAGGAGTTTTTTTATTACTCACCTTCTGAAGCCTACTTCTGTCAATTCTCTAACCTCATTCTTGGTCCAGTTTTGTGCTCTTGTTGGAGAGGAGTTGCGATCATTTGGAGCAGAAGAGGCATTCTGGGTTTTGGAATTTTCAGCGTTTTTGCACTGATTTTTCCTCATCTTCATGGATTTATCTACCTTTGATTTTGAGACTGATGACCTTTGGATGGAGTTTTTGTGTGGGGGTCTTTTATGTTGATGTTGTTGCTTTTTGTTTGTTAGTTTTTCTTCTAACAGGCCCCTCTTCTGCAGCCCTGCTGCAGTTTGCTGGAGGTCCACTCCAGACCCTGTTTGCCTGGATATCTCTAGTGGAGGCTGCAGAACAGCAAAAATTGCTACCTGCTCCATCCCAGAGAGGCACCGGCCTAATGCCAGCTGGAGCTCTCCTATATGAGAGGTCTGTCAGCCCCCGTTGGGAGGTTTCTCCCTGTCCGGAGGCATGGGGGTCAGGGACCCACTTGAGGAGACAGTCTGTCCCTTAGCAGAGCTGGTGCGCTGTGCTGGGAGAATCCCTCTTGTCAGGATCAGCTTCTTTCTTCACAACCAGCAGGCAGGAACGATTAAATCTGCTGAAACTGTGCCCACAGCCACCCCTTCCTTAGGGCAGTGGGGGTTTTGTCTGTAAGGCCCTGACTGGGGCTGTTACCTTTCCTTCAGAGATGTCCCGCCCAGTGAGGAGGAATCTAGAGAAGCAGTCTGGCCACAGCCGCTTTGCCACACCCAGCCCAGACTTCCCAGCCTCCTTAGCACTGTCAGAGGGAAAACTGCCTATTCAAGCCTCAGTAATGGCGGATGCCCCTCCCCAAACCAAGCTTGATCATATCAGGTCGACTTCAGACTGCTGTGCTTGCAGCAAAATTTCAAGCCAGTGGTTCTTAGCTTGCTGGACTCTGTGGGAGTTGGACCCACCAAGCAAGACCACTTGGCTCCCTGGCTTCAGCCCCCTTTCCGGGGGAGCAAACAGTTCTGTCTCACTCTCGTTCCAGGCGCCACTGGGGTATGAAACAGCCGTCCAGTTTTGTGCTTGAAACTCAGGGCCCTGGTGGTTTAAGCACATGGGGGAATCTCCCGATCTGCAGATTACAAAAACCATGGGAAAAGCATAATAACCGGTCCCTCACTGCTTTCCTTGGCTGTGGGAGGGAGTTCCCCGGCTCCTTGCACTTCCTGGGTGAAGCGACACCCCACCCTGCTTCTCCTCACCCTCCATGGATTGGACCCACTGCCTAACCAGTCCCAATGAGATGAACTGGGTACCTCAGTTGGAAATGCAGAAATCATCCTCCTTCTGCATTGGTCTTGCTGGGAGCTGCAGACTGGAGCTGTTCCTATTTGGCTATTTATTACCTGAAATTACTTATCTTCTTGGTTATTATTTGTCTTTTCCACTAGAATGTATGAGAGCAGGACCCTTGTCTCTTCTACCACTGTATACCTACCACCACTGAACAGTGCTTGGTACACATTAAACTGCTCAATAAATATTGAAGGAATGATTTCATATATTAAAAATATAAACGTACATATATTCATACCTGGATCCTTTTGCTGTAAAAAACAGAGGCTTGAGTCATTTGTAAGTAATAAGGAATATATGATAAGGAGATACATGGAATTTTAACTGGAACTGGGAAACAATTAGGAATGTCTCTACAGGTGTGTTCCTCACGTGGCCTTATGGTCTCCGCTATGGTGGTGCCCCTCTGTGTAGCTGCTCCTTCTTCTTTTTCAACCAAAAGACCGATTCTCTCTCTTCTCTAGTCCAAATCCTGAGGAAACCCAGTCTTGTTGGTTTAGCTAATTGCCATCACTTGTATTTGTCAACGCTTTTTATACCAGTCACCTGTTGATAGGACTGCCCTCAGAAAATATGCAAAATTATAATCTAATCATTGGCTTCTGTCTGTGCGCAGAATAGTGCATGCTGTTCCCAGAGCCATGGGCTCTGGGCAAAGGCTACTTAAGTCTGGACATGGCAGATACCATGACTATAACATATCCAGTATATATGTAAGAATGTATTCATGGAGCACCTCACTTTGGCTTTAGACATCAGAGAAGGCTTCACTGAGTGGGTAAAATTTGAGCTGAGTCAGAAGGAGTAGGATTTCATTCTCAATGATTTTCAGAAAGAGTAGAATAAGTAACAGATAACTGAAGAAAACATTATATGTGTAATACATTCAGGCCATGTAATATGGCTGTGTCTCAACATATGTAAGGGAATTATGCATGATGAGACACGCATGGCAGGTAGGGACCAGATGATATAAAATTTTATATTCTCTGCTTAAGGAATTGAGGTTTTCTTATAGATCACATAGAGGTTCTTCAGGGGTTCTGAACAGAGGAAGGGGTGCAATTTTAGAAGGATTCTTTCTAGTTGCACTTTAGAACTGGAGAATACCAGATAGAAAAAAAAAAAAATGTGTATGATTCATTGGAGGAGCATAAGAAAGGAAGCGGCAATTCTAGTTTTTAGGATCTTTCGTATTAATCCCAAAAAGAAATGCTGCACTGTGGCAGTGGTATGGATATTTTCACCAAGGAGGCTTGGATTAGTGAAATCTGTCTGGTGAGGTGAGGCATCTGGAGAGTCATACCAGACAGTTGTCTAGAATTTTTTTTTTTCATTTATATAAAGGAATACACAAAAATATAGTGGCAGCTGTGACAGGGTGCAAATGGGCTGCTGGGGTGCCTGCCTCCCTGTGGGAATTAACCATAGTGGTTATATGTGCATATAGTGGCAATATATGCCACTATATTTGTCTGACTCTCTCTTCTGTCTTATTTGATTCTAAAATTCACTAACTATCCCCCTTTTCCCACCTTTTAACACCTGCAAAAGGGAGATGCAGCTGTATTCAATGGCTTGTGAAAGGTTAATAGGCAGCAGTTTTTCTTTTTAATGGTATGTAAAAGAGTGGTGCATCTTTTATTGGAGACAAATTCAATTCAGAGAAATACAGACATTGTGTTTGATTCATCTTTGTCACCTAAAAGATCAAAACTTTTATAAAGATGATCTTTGCCAAAATTTTATTGTCTGTTTGGGATAATTGGTTATAACTTTATTTCTACAGTCCCTGCCTGGGTAATTTTCTTGGTATTAGTACATGAATTTATATGGAACCCAGTTTCTTAATATATAAAATTAAAGTCTTGGACTATATGATTTCAGTTTTATTGTTTTATATTCTCATAGTAAGTGCTCTTTAAATCTTTTGAAATGATACTGCAAGTGGTAAGCTAGAAAAATAATAAAAATCATAAAGAATAACTATAAAAGCATAGCTATTTATGTAAATTTAATGTAAAAGCACTGTCTTATAGGACAATATTTATTTTCTTTAAAAAAAATTTCATCAGGAATATCTTTTCTCCAGCAAAATAGTCAACACTAAGGTTGCACAACTTGTTTCTTTTTTGTATTACTCATGTTGTACCTGGCATAACATATAGTAGAAGCTCCCTTACCTTCTAACTTAGTAGTTGGTCTGTTGATTGAGAGTTAGTAAAATAAGGAATCATAAAAAATACATACTTTAAAAATATTTGACTTTGAATTAATATAAATGTACATTTATTCTTATTTGGTATAATGCCAAGGTCTTTGAGCGAGTCTATTAATTTTTTGTTATCTTTGAAAGCTATGAAAGATAGTTTTTTGTTATCTTTCATGCATAAACCATATATATGTTTAACTCATTCTTTATACTTTCCATTTTAAATTTCTTTGAAGAAGTGTGAGAACGGAGAGATCATTTTGATCTCCTTTTAATCTTCTTTGATTTTGTAGTTTTTCTGGCTTTTTATAATTACCTTACCTACCTCTAATTAAATAGCAGTGAATTTAACAACTCATCTATATTGGGCCTTTCACATTCAGTTTAGGTGTTATAGAAACATTAACTCTTTATACTTTTATTTGTCACTTTGGGGCATATGTAATTAAATTGTGCAATTATAATAACAGGTTGTGGCAAATATGATAGATTGGCTTAACATCTGTTGCACCTTTCTTTTAGTATGCCTTCCTGTATTGCAGAGGCTGGAAAACTAAAAACTAGTTCAGGATATGAGTTCGGTTCTGCTAATGATAACCACTTGTACGATACCTAAATTGGGAAATAGTGGGAGAAAAGGCAGTGCCTGAGGCATCTATTTTGTGGCTAAGAATCTAACAAGTGTAGTATGGCTATAGAGCCAACAATTCTGGCTGTCACTTCTGTCAAAGCTAAGGCAGGGTGTTGCTGCAGGCGGCAGCTCTGGCAATAACATTCTGGTCTCAGGATCTCAGCAAAGGGATGTGATTCTAGAACCAATAGTAGATATAGCTGCTTCCTGATTGTCCAGTTTCCTAACTGTGACCAATGTAGCAAACCATTTCTGCAATTAGCTAAACCAGTAAGATTGACTTTTTTTTCCAGAACTTGCACTGGAACATAGAGATCAGCTAATTGATAGTGATAGCAGAAAAGCAATTATGCAGAGATATATGGTGCTATTAGTGTTATTAATAATACAGATAACACTGTTTGCCTCCAAAACGTTTTGTTTAGTTTCTCTTCTTAATATCAAGCCAACCAATTATAATAGTACTTTCTCTTTTTTATTTTCCTTTGGCTCTTACATTTTGACTTGCTTATGTATTTTAATAAATACAACTGGAACCAAAATTGTCTTACTACCTTGCATATAATATTTCTTTAGATATTTGTTGAGCTTGAATTGTTGATATTTAATTTTCAAGATGTTTAACCATACATAAAAAATAATGCTTTAAAAAAGATCAATTTCTTAAACCTGTAGGGCACTTAACTGATTTTCTTAATTATACTGCCAATATCATTGGAAAATCAGATAAAATTCATTTAATCTGTATTTATTTACAAATACATTATTACAATTATGTTATGTTTAAAAGAAAACAAGAAAATAAGCAAAGATATAGATGATATAAGGAGCAAATAACAAGTTTGAGTATGCACATTTGCATTTCTGTTTATACACACTCGTATGTTAACCGACAGGTGTATACTTTGTTTTTCAAAGACCCATGAAAAACTTACAAACATAGATATGTAGTGAAAACCCTCCCTACCACATACACACATACAAATTCCCCCCACAAAAAAACACATAAAGTATATCTGCAATAAAATACAAAATGACAAAGGATGAGCACATAAAAATTTTTAAACTATATTTTCAAATAACCCCTGAGATTAAAAAACGAATTGACAACTAAAATTAAAAACTACTTAAAATAAATACCATATCAAACTAGTAAGGTGCAGCCAAAATAGTATGCAGAATACTTGGTCGTTTTTAAGTAATAGAAAAGTAAAATTGAAAATAAGTAAATCAATGTTGTTTACATTAATGACAGAGTAGGTACTGTAATCAGGCTTCTTCTGAGAAAAACTAGGAAGTTCAGACAAAACTATAAAATGTTGACAAAACCTTAACAAAAATCAAATCTGTTTATTT
>NW_012105509.1:1019518-1029898 GCF_000951045.1 Mandrillus leucophaeus | reverse complement strand
TTAAAGAAATTGGAATCTGTGAAAAAAATTATAGGGCAAAGACCAGGAATAGAAAGAAATCCAGGGATATAAGTCTGCATTTGGGGCTGCTTTCCCTAGTTGCATCTCACTGTCCAAGAAGAGATGGAGAGAAGTTTAAAAACTAAGGAGAGCTTGAAACAAATTTACAGTCTTAGAACAATAAAAAAAATGAAGTTCAGCGTCCATCACACTTATGGATAGGTGTGTTAGGATCCTCAAAATGCCACTATACTTTTTAACGTATAATATCTAGCTCACATCTAACACAAAAAGAATTAGGAACAGGAAGATTGAAGCTAACATGGTAACATTTTAAAAGAATCACTAGAAATAATAGGCAATAAAAATAGATCCACAGGGTTGGCCTTTAAAATGCTTTACCAACAGAAAACCAAACACCATGTGTTCTCAATCAAGTGTGAGCTGAACAATGAAAATGCACGTACACACAGAACAGAACAACACATACTAGGGCTGTTGGGGGGATGTGGGAGGAAAGCATCAGGATAAATAGTTAATGCATGTAGAGCTAATACCTAGGTGGTAAGTTGATAGGTGCAGCAAACCACCATGGCACACATTTACCTGTGTAACAAATCTGCAGGTCCTGCACATGTATCCCAGATCTTAAAATAAGATAAAACTAAAATAAATAAATAAATAAACATGCTTAATATGGTCAGTGAAATAAGATGTAATATTGAGAATTTTGTAAGAGAACTAGAAACAAAAAATAGAACAAATTCTAGAACTGAAAAAATACAACAATGGAAATGAGACATAACAAGATAATCAAATGCAACTTAATTCAGAAGAAATATTTTAACTGAATATCAATATGAAGCAGAGAGACAAGAGGATAGAAAATATAAACCTGTATGATAGCCAACTAGATGCAGCCAGGTGGAGCAGCTGCCACTGATGGACAGAGATGACTGGCATACTCCTAACAGATGCTCAGAAGGAAGGCCCTGAGAGTGGATGGAGGAAAGACACAGAAGCTGCAATGAAGTGGGGGAAAACTGGGAACGCTACATGGGGGTACCACACACCTGTACTCATTCCTGGTCTCTGGTGGCTCCGAGGGAATGGGTGAGTTGAACTTTCAAGGAGCATGGGCCTCTGGAACCCTAGCAGTAGGACACCCTTCAACCATCACGGACACTCAAGTTAGCAGGGAGAGGTTCCTGGAGGAGTGGTAGGGGCAGCAAGCCAGCTGATGTGAATCCCAGAGGGTTTGGTGCAGGAGCATGTGTAGTGGAGCATGACCAGGGACAAGGCTCGACTTGCTCTCTTGCTATCTTAGGAGACTTTAGTCCTAGGGGAGCTGTTCATCCTAATCTCTGCAGGGTGGACTTGCCCCAGCTCAGATAGGGCCAGTCCAATTTGAGCACCCCTTGGTCTGCTGCCCTCTCCTGGGTAACCAGCCTGGCCATGCCTGCCTAAAGAACAGCCTCAGGTGCCCTGGGAGCCACATCATGGCTTCTGTGCTGGTGGACCATGCTGACTGGCAGAGAGCTCCAGCAGAGTGGCCCCAACAACCATGCACTAGCCTGCACACTCCCTCTGCACACCGCATCTACCCCTGGACCCATGGCAACTCCCCACATCTGTCTGCTGATACATGTCTGTGTGGGCAGGTTTTGCTTTCCTTGCCCCACCAGCACATGGGAGTGTAGTCCACTCCCCTCCAGTAGCTGACCACCATTGCAGACAGAGCCTTGGTGGGAACAGAGCCAGCCAGTCCCACCCTGCCAGCACTCCACTGTTGCACTAATACTTCCATGGGAGCAAAACTAGGCTGCTCGGAGAACAGCAGATTCTCCCCCACACTGAGCGACCACAAAGAAGGCACACAGACCTATGCCTACCAGTGCCCCTCCCCTAAGCCAGCACCACCACCTGCACAACCACCCACATAGTCACCAGCAGGGGCTCCCCACACCCATCCCAGATGAGTTGCCTCTGCCACTATGGTTAATTCCCACAGGGAGGCAGGCACCCCAGCAGCCACTAGCAGCCTGCCACAGCTGCCACTACTGCTGTTGCTGACACGTGAATGAGGACAGATCCCTCTGTCACTGCACCATGAAACACTTTGGCTGACACTACCCATTAGAGTGTAGTGACCAGTGGTCCAGAAACACCTGGAGCTCCCAGCACAGTGGATTTCTAACCTCAGGGAGTGAGAGAACAATGTCGGGGCCCAATACAAGTCCCCAGAGTTAGAGCATACAGTCCAGATATCAGGAGCTGAGCATTGGTCTCCTAATGTCTTTAAGAAATGAAGCCAGTCAGCTAAATCTTCCCTATATGATGATCAAACCCTCAAAGTCATCAAATAGGATTAAAAAAAAAAAAAAAGCCATTGAAAGGTCAGCAGCCTGAAAGACTGAAGGTGGATAAACCCAAAAAGATGAGAAAGAATCAGTGCAAGAATCCTGATAACTCAAAAAGCCACAGTACCTCTTTTCCTCTAATCAACCACATCACCTATACAGAAAGCATTCAGAACTGGACTAAGATTGTTAAAAATGACCAAAACAGAAATCACAATATGCATGAAAACGAAGATCATTGAGCTACAGGAGTATGTTGAAACCCAATCCAAGGAAGCTAAGAATGATGATAAAACAATGCAGGAGCTGACCAGCAAAAATAGCCAGTATAGAAAAAAACCAACTGACCTGATAGAACTGAAAAACATACTACAATAATTTCATAATGCCATCACAAGTATTAAAAGCAGAATAGACCAAGTGGAGGAAAGAATCTCAGAGTTTGAAGGCTGAATTTCTAAAACAAGACTATCAGACAAGAATAGAAATAAAAGAATGAAAAGGAATGAACAAAACCTCCAAGAAATGTGGAATTATTTAAAGAGGCAAAATCTATGACTCATAGCGTCCCTGAAAGAAATGGGGGGAAGGGAAGCAACTTGGAAAACATATTTCAGAGTATCATCCATGAGAATTTTCCCAACCTAGCTTGAGAGGGTAACATTCAAATTCAGGAAATGTAGAGAACCCCAGTAAGACATATTACAAGAAGATCATCCCCAAGACACATAACCATCAGGTTTTCCAAGGTCAAAATGAAACAAAAAATGTTAAAGGCATCTAGAGAGAAAGGTCAGGTCACCTGCAAAGGGAAGATGATTAGAGTAACAGCAGACCTCTCAGCAGAAACCCTACAAGCCAGAAGGGATTAGGGGCCAATAGTCAACATTCTTAAAGACAAGAAATTCCAAGCCAGAATTTAATATCCAGCCAAAACAAGCTTCATAAGCAAAGGAGAAATAAGATCATTTTCAGACAAGCAAATGCTGAGGAATTTCATTACTACCAGACCTGCCTTACAGGAGCTCCTGAAGGTAGCACTAAATATAGAAAGGAAAGATCATTATCACCCACTACAAAAATACACTGAAGTACACAGACCAGTGACACTATAAAGCAACCACATAAACAAGTCTGCAAAATAACCAGCTGACATGATGACAAGATCAAATCCACAAATATCAATACCAACCTTGAACGTAAATGGGCTAAATGCTCAATTAAAAGGCACAACCTTAGCAAACTAATGCAGGAACAGAAAACCAAATACTGCGTGTTCTCGCTTATAAGTGGGAGCGAAATGGTAAGAACTTATGAGCACAAAGAGGGAAACAACAGACACTGGGATCTACTTGAAAGGGGAGGGTGGGAGGAGGGAGAGGAGCAGAAATGATAACTACTGAATACTGGGCTTAATACCTGGGTAATAAAATAATATGTACAACAAACCCCTGTGACATGCATTTACCTATGTAACAAACCTTCACGTGTACCCGAAAAGTAAAATAAAAGTTAAAAAAATAAAAAAGTAAAGACACAGAATGGCAAACTGAATAAAGAACCAAGACCCATTGGTATACTGTCTTTAAGAGTCCTATCTAACATGCAGTGACACACATGGACTCAAAACAAAAGAATGGAGGAAAATTTACCAAGCAAATGGAAAACAGAAAAAAAGCAGGAGTTGCAGTCATGATTTCTGACAAAACAGACTTTACACTGAAAAAGAACAGAAAAAAAAAAAAAAGGCATTACATAATGGTAAAAGGTTCAATTCAATTCAGCAAGAATATCTAACTATCCTAAATATATATGTACCCAACACAGGAGCAACAGATTCATAAAGCAAGTTTTTAGAGACCTTCAAAGAGAAACAGACTCCCATACAGTAATAGTGGAAGTCTTTAACACCACACTGAAAATATTAGACCAGTCATCAAGACAGAAAATTAACAAAGATATTCAGGACTTGAACGCAGCACTGGATCAAATGGACCTGATAGATGTCCATATAACTCTCCACCCAAAAACAACAGAATATACATTCTTCTCATCACCACATGGCACATATTCTAAAATCAATCACATAATCAGAAGTAAAACACTCCTCAGCAAATGCAAAAGAACTGAAATCATAACAGTCTCTCAAACCACAGCACAATAGAAGCCAAAACTTAGAAATTTGCTTAAAACCATACAATTACATGGAAGTCGAGTAACCTACTCCTGAATGACGTTTGTGTAAAATAATGAAATTAATGCAGAAATCAACAAGTTCTTTGACACTAATGAGAACAAAGATACAACATACCAGAATCTCTGGGATACAGCTAAGGTAGTGTTACAAGGGAATTTATAGCACTAAGTGCTCACATCAAAAAGTTAGAAAGATCCCAAGTTAACAACCTAATGTCACAACTAAAAGAACTAGAGAACCAGGAGCAAACAAATTCCAAAGCTAATAAAAGACAAGAAATAACCAAAATCAGAGCCGAACTGAGGGAGATTCAGACACACACACACACACACACACACACACACACAAATTCAGAAGAGCAAAGAACCCAGAAGCTGGATTTTTGAAAAAATTAATAAATTAGACCATTAACTAGACTAATAAAGAAGATAAGAGAGAAGATTCAAATACAATCAGAAATGACAAGGAGGATATTACTACTGACACCACAGAAATACAACCATCAGATAATATTATGAACACCTCTATGCACATAAACTAGAAAATCTAGAAGAAATGAATGAATTTCTAGACACATAACACCCTCCTAAGACTAAACCAGGAAGAAATTGAATTACTGAACAGACTAATAATGAATTCTGAAATTGAGGCAGTAATAAATAGCCTATGAACCAAAAAAGCCCATGACCGGGTAAGTTCACAGCCAAATTCTACCAAATATACAAAGAGCTGGTACCATTTCTCCTGAAACTATTCCCAAAAAAAAAAAAAGCTTATGTATTCCTAAGCAAAAAGAAGAAAGCTGGAGACATCACACTTCAAACTATACTTCAGCACTACAGTAACCAAAACAGCATGGTACTGGCACAAAAACAGTCACATAGACCAATGCAACAGACCATAAAACTCATTTTATGAGGCCAACATCATCCTGATACCAAAACCTAACAAAGATACAACAAAAAAGAAAACTTCAGGCCAATATCCCTGATGAACATAAAGACAAAAATCCCTAAGAAAATACTAGCAAACGAATTCCTGCAGCACATCAAAAATCTTACCTACCATGATCAAATAGGCTTTAGCCCTGGGATGCAAGGTTGGTTCATCATATGCAAATCAATAAATGTGTTTCATCACATAAACAGAACTAAAGGCAAAAACTACATGGTATCTCCAATGATGCAGAAAAGGCTTTCATTAAAATTTAACACCCGTCATGTTAAAAAGTCTCAATAAATTAGGTATTGATAGACCATACCTCAAAATAATAAGAGCCATCTATGACAGACCCACGGCCAAAATCATATGGAATGTGCAAAAGCTGGAAACATTCTCCCTGAAAACTGGCACAAGACAAGGATGCCCTTTCTCACTGACTCCTATTTGACATAGTATTGGAAGTCCTGGCCAGGGCAATCAGGCAAGAGGAAGAAATGTAATCCAAATAGGAAGAGAGGAAGTCAAACTATCCCTATTTGCAGATGACAGGATTCTATATCTATAACTACTATCTATAGTATATCTATAGATAGTATATCTATCTATAACTATATCTATAGTCTTGGCGTAAAAGCTTCTTAAGCTGATAAACAACTTCAGCAAAGTCTCAGGATACAAAATCAATGTGTAAAAGTTACTACCACTCCTATACACAAAAAAACAGTCAAGCCAAGAGCTACATGAGTAACACAATCCCATTCCCAGTTGCATTAAATAAATAAACAAACACACAAGCTACTTAGGAATACAGCTAACCAGGAAGGTGAAAGATCTCTTTACAAGAAGTAGTACAAAATACTGCTCAAATAAATCAAAGATTACACAAACAAATGGAAAAATTCCATGCTCATGAATAGGAAGCATCAGTATTGTAAAAATGGTCATACTGCCCAGAGTAATTTATAGATCTAATGCTATTCCTATTCAACTACCATTGAGATTCTTCACAGAACTAGAAAAAACAATTTTAAAATTCGTGTGGAACCAAAAAAGAGTCCAAATAGCCAAGGTAATGCTAAGCAAAAATAAGAAAGCTGGAGATATCATGCTGCCCAACTTCAAACTATACTGCAGGGCTACAGTAACCAAAACAGCATGCTACTGGTACAAAAACAGGCACATAGACCATTGCAACAGAATAGAGAACCCAGAAATAAAGCCACACACCTACAACTATCTGATCCTCAACAAACCTAACTCAAGCAATGGGGAAAGGACTCCTATTCATTAAATGGTACTGAGATAACTGGCTAGTCACATGCAGAAGATTAAAACTTGACTCCTTGCCTACATCATATACAAACATTAACTTAAGATGGATTAAAAACTTAAATGTAAAACCCCAAAATATAAAAACCCTGGAAGACAACCTAGGCAATACCATTCTGGACGTAGGAGTGGGCAAAGATTTTATTAAGAAGACACCAAAAGCAATTGCAACAAAAGCAAACATTGACAAATGGGATCTAATTAAACTAAAGAGCTCCTGCACAGCAAAAGAAACTATCAACAGAGTTCACAGACAACGTACAAAATGGGAGAATATTTTTGCAAACTGCGTCTGACAAAGGTCCAATATCCAACATCTATAAGGAACTTAAATTTACAAGAAAAATCAAACAACCTCATTGAAAAATGGGCAAAGCACATGAACAGTTACCACAAGAAGACACAGATGTGGTCAACAAGCATACGAAGAAAAGCTCAACTTTACTGATAGTTAGAGAAATGCAAATCAAAACCACAATGAGATACCATCTCACACCGGTCAGAATGGCTATTAAAACATCAAAAAATAACAGATACTGGTATGGTTGCAGAGAAAAGGGAATGCTTTTACACTGCTGGTGGGAACGGAAACTAGTTCAGCCACTAGTGGAAAGCAGTTTGGATTCTCAAAGAACTCAAAATAGGAGTGCTATTTAACCCAGCAAATCCCATCACTGGATGTGTAACGAACTAATAGAAATTGTTCTACCATAAAGACACATGCACTCACATGTTCATCGGAATACTTATTCACAATGACAAAGACATAGATCAACCTAGATGCCCATCAACAGTGGACTGGATAAAGAAAATATGGTACATATACACCATGGAATACTGTGCAGCCATAAAAAAGAACAAGATCATGTCCTTTGCACAAACACAGATAGAGCCAGTGGTGATTATCCTTAGCAAACTAACAGAGAAACAGAAAAGCAAATACTTCATGTTCTTACTTATAAGTGGGAGCTAAATGATGAGAACACATGGACATGTAGAGGGAAACTACAGACACTGGGGCCTATCAGAGGGTGGACGTTGGGAGAAGGGAGAGGATCCGGAAAAATAACTAATGGGTACTAGGGTTAATACTTGGATTGAAAATAATCTCTACAACAAACCCCAATGACACAAGTTTACCTACATAACAAACCTGTACATGTACCCCTGAACTTAAAAGTTAAGTAAAAAATAAATTCAAAAAAATTTTAAAAAGAGACTATGGAACCAAATGTAATAGTGAAAATAACTAAAATTCATGTAATTTGAATCCCAGAGAGAACAGGAAAGACAGAAATAATATTTGAAGAGACAGTACCTGGAAATTTTCAAAACTAGCAAAAGTTCTATAGATTAAAGAAACACCATGCATCACAAGCATGATAATGCAAAAACATCTACAGAATCAAAGAAAATCTAAGAAAAATTCTCACAACAGAGATTATCCTCAAGAATAGCAATAAGATAACTGACTTTTCAACAGACGTGATAGAAATCGAGAGACATGGAATATCTTCAAAGTGCTGAAAAGAAAAGAAACAAACTGTCAACTAAGAATTGTGTGCTCAGCGAAATGTTCTTCAAGAAGGAGGGTTAAATACATACATTTTCAGATGAAGACTGAGAAAATTACCATTGACAGAATTAATCCAGATCCCAAAAAAGAAGGAAAAATCATCCTAGAATAAAGTTTGGAACTATGGAAAGGGTAAATATGGGAGAAAATCTAATGAATATAAACTTCTAAAAATAATGATAATGGCTTTAAAATGTTTTAGGAGACTTGAAATATGAACCAGCAATACCATACATTTTTAGGAAGAGTGTAAATGGAGTTGAAATATTCTAAGGTTCTTACATTATCCATTAGAAATAGGATACTAATTTATGGTGGAGGGTGGCAGTTCTCAGACATGTTACGACGTTTGGGCTGGGCACTACAGTAAACTAAAAGATTCTATTGCTTCCAAGCTAATGGAGTGGAAAAGTAGAATAATAAAATGTAATTAATTCCAGTTAATAAGCAAAGAGAATAGGAATAAAAAGAGAGAGGGGTGTTTTGTTTTCTTAAAGGCAAGGCAAATAGGAAATACTAAGGTAGTTGATATAAACCCAGATACCTTAGTAATTACATTAAATTTTGCTATACTACATGCTATAATTTTAAGACAGTGATTTACCAGAGATTAACTAAATGAATCCACAATTATCTGCTTTTAACCAAAGAGATTCGTAAAATACAAGAGTACAGAATGGGTGTAAATAAAAGGATAGAAAATACATATACCATGGAACTGCTAACTAAAAACATGCTGGTAGTATCAGATATAGTAGAAGTTAATGTGAAACAGATGATTACAAATTAAAAGGCAGTTTTCATAATGATAAAAAATTATGTTTGCTCAAAAGATATGACAGTTCTAAATTTGTAAGCACTCAAAAACAAAGACTCAGAATATAAAATGTGATAGCACTGAATGGCAGAACAGACAAATGCACCATTATAATAGGAAATATGAGCAGGTTGCTCTCAGTAAATAAAATAACAACCAGAAAATAAAAAGAGTAAGTTAAGATGTAGTATTTGAATATTGCAGTTAAGAAATCTCTTAAGGGACATACATAGAATACTAATACCGAAGACCTTCAAAATATGCATTAAGTACACATGATAGATTTCTGAAATTGACCAACTCAAAAAAAGCAACTCTCAGATTATGAAAGGATTGGATTATGTTCTTTGATGACAGTGAAAATTATGCTAGAAATCAATAACAAAAAGGTAACTAGAAAATCCCCAGCTTTTTCTAAGTTAAGCGGTATGCCTCTAAATGTTACTCAGAGGTCAAAGAACTCACAATGAAAAATTAGAATTTATTTTCAACTGATTAATAAAGAAAATAACATAACCTCGGCATTGCCTTTAAGGTGATTCTTAGAGGGAAAACTGTAATCTTAAGAGTATGTATTAGAAAAAAAAGTCTAAAAATAATGATGTCTTAGAATTTGCTGAAGATGTTAGAAAAAGGACAGCAAACTAAACCCAAAATCATATAACACCTCGGGATTGAGCACACTTGGTGAGAGACAGCAAGCATTACAAACACAAGATTAGATACCTATTCCCCAAGTATTCCAGATACTGAAGCAAACAAAATTAAACTATGTATAGGTAGTCCTTCCTTTGTATGAAGTGTAAGATTATAAAAATGACCTTGCAAGCCGAAACTGTACAAAATTATCTTAATAATAAATCGGGGACAATTATGATATTTCTGTGACCTTTAAAATTTTTTTTTTTTTTTTTTTGAGGCAGAGTCTTGCTCCGTCGCCCAGGCTGGACTGGCTTGATCTTGGCTCACTGTAACCTCCGCTTCCCGGGTTCAAGCAATTCTTCTGTCTCAGTCTCCTGAGTAACTGGGACTACAGGCACGCACCATCACGCCCGCCTAATTTTTGTATTTTTAGCAGAGATGGGATTTCACCATATTGGCCAGGCTGGTCTAGAACTCCTGACCTCGTGATACACCCACCTTGGCCTCCCAAAGTGCT
>NW_012105509.1:1018800-1019112 GCF_000951045.1 Mandrillus leucophaeus | reverse complement strand
TTTAAAGTACAGTGTACTAAATATTAATTTTACTATTTTTTCATTTCATTTTACAATCAATTTAAAGGATTAGGATAATTGATAGGTTATGATGCAGATAACAATATGATGAAAATGATGGAATATTATGTCATCTTTAAAATATTTGCAGAAAACTTTTTAGAATATGAGAGAATGCATATGTCTCAATACTACAGTTAAAAAGACAGATTATAGCTTTAGCAATACAGTGTGTCATTGGTCTATTTTTCCTTTTTTAAAATTTATTATTATTTTTATATATACTTTATGTTCTGGGGTACATTTGCACTA
>NW_012105509.1:998085-1015840 GCF_000951045.1 Mandrillus leucophaeus | reverse complement strand
TAATTATTGCCTCAATTTCAGAGCCTATTGGTCTATTCATGGATTCAACTTCTTCCTGGTTTAGTCTTGGAAGAGTGTATGTGTCCAGGAATTTATCCATTTCTTCTAGGTTTTCTAGTTTATTTGCGTAGAGGTGTTTATAGTATTCTCTGATGGTAGTTTGTATTTCTGTGTGTTCAGTGGTGATATCCCCTTTATCATTTTTTATTGTGTCTATTTGAATCTTCTCTCTTTTCGTCCTTATTAGTCTTGCTAGTGGTGTATCAATTTTGTTGATCTTATCAAAAAACCAGCTCCTGGATTCGTTGATTTTTTGAAAGATTTTTTATGTCTCTATCTCCTTCAGTTCTGCTCTGATCTTAGTCATTTCTTGCCTTCTGCTAGCTTTTGAATGTGTTTGCTCTTCTTTGGTCTATTTTTAATGGAAAGTAAAAATTCTGCTAGAAAATATATTACAGAATTAATAATGGTTTTTTTCATAGGACTTGGGGTATCTTTCCTAAAACTTGTTATATTTCTATATTGATCATTTTCTCTATTAGGTAAACATTTCATATAGGAAAAATAAATATTTTAAAAAACACCGTTAGATATTTAAAAATAAAAACTTCTGTCTTAACCAATATTTGTAAGTTTTTTAATTAGAGAATAATTTTCAAGCACTGTCCTTTCTTTAGAGAGTAATTAATTTTTTTGTTTCTAAAGTGTTTACCTCCTCAGTTTTATTGTTTGATGAACTTTGTTTACAATAAATATGTTCTGACATTAAGATTTAAGTTTTCTTGTTTCAAAGGAGATTCGTAATATTAGCAAATCATTCATTCACCTCTAAATGTTTTAAGTAGATGGATGTAGTTTATTTTGTTATTTTCACTTTGAAGTGTATTTGCTATATTTTCTGCTTATAGTTATATTAAATAAGAGTGTTTTCTGAAAATGTACCTTTTTTTCTCTTAAGTATTATTTTAAATTAAAACAATCATTCCTTTAAGTTGTACCTTCCTTGCTTTTTTTTTTTTGTAGTTGTTTTAAAACATGAAATAGCTGCAATTTACCTTAATGTTAAGATTAAAGTCGAATTTAAGCCTTTCAGTGTTATTGTTGAACTTATATAAGGATGTGCTGAAAAATAAAGTTTCTGATGTGTTGGTTTTATAGCCAGCGACCATTTTCTTCTCTTTGCTTGTTAACTGGAATTAGTAAGAAGTCCAGTGAGTTTTGTGAAACACTCTGAAGAAAATAGCAAATAACTTTACAAGATGTAATATGTAATTTTCATTTAATTGACTGGATATACATAGATATTTTAGAATTTTTCTGAATGGCTTGTTTTATTATGTAATAAGGGATATCTGAATTTTACTCTTTTAAAAAATTTTTGAAAAATTTTGAAAAATTAAATCCTCTCTAGGACAAACTGAATCATGCTTCAATTAATCGTGATTGACTTAATGCATTTGAAATTGTTACATAATCTTTTTATTCTTATAGCACAGTATTTAATGGTAATTAAACACTTCTAATTTTTTATTTGAAGTCTACTTAAAAATGGTTTTGTGTAAAGAGTTGTTGTTGACCCAAATGTTTATTTAATTGACCGCAAAACAGTAATTACTGTTACTAAAATGACTTGAGACTGTCATGTTAACTGTTTGTTTCAAAGGTTGCACAGTGAATTAAAAGTTGCTGTCGAAAAACAATTGGAGGCCTTTCCCCTTGGCACAAAGATAGGAACTGATACATATGCAGATGATGAAATAGTCAGAAACCTTCAAGAACAATTGCAGCTAGCCAATGAAGTGAGTGACATGTATTTTTTAAAATTATATTCTGAATTAACATACCTTTTAAAAATTCATGTTAATCATTATTTTTGGATAACAAAATCATAAAATTGTAACATGATGATTTTCTACAGTTTACAAGAATCGTTACAGGTAGCAAAACTTGTAATAAATACTCTCACTGTTATAAATACACTTGCCAGATACCCTCACTGATTGTTAAAAATGTGTTTAATTAAATCATAAAGCTTTTAACATGATTTTTTTTCTTATGGGAATATTTTTTTCTTTCTTTTTTTCTTTTTTTTTTATTATACTTCAAGATCTAGGATACATGTGCAGAACGTGCAGGTTTGTTATATAGGTATCATGTGACATGGTGGTTTGCTGCACCCATCAACCCATCATCTACATTAGGTATTTCTCCTAATGCTATCCCTCTCCTAGCCCCCCACTCCACGACAGGCCCTGGTGTGTGATGTTCCCCTCCCTGTGTCCTTGTGTACTCATTGTTTAACTCCCAGTTATGAGTGAGAACATGCAGTGTTTGGTTTTCTGTTCCTGTGTTAGTTTACTGGGAATGATGGTTTCCAGCTGCATCCATGTCCCTACAAAGGACACAAACTCATCCTTTTTTATGGCTGCATAGTATTCCATGGTGTGTATGTGCCACATTTTCTTTATCCAGTCTATCATTAATGGATATTTGGGTTGATTCCAAGTCTTTGCTCTTGTGAATAGTGCTGCAATAAACATACATGTGCATGTGTCTTTATAAGAGAATGATTTATAATCCTTTGGGTATATACCTAGTAATGGGATTGCTGGATCAAATGGTATTTCTAATTCTAGATCCTTGAAGAATTGCCACACTGTCTTCCACAATGGTTGAACTAATTTACACTCCCACCAACAGTGTAAAAGTGTTCCTATTTCTCCACATCCTCTCCAGCATCTGTCGTTTCCTGACTTTTTAATGATTGCCATTCTAACTGGCGTGAGATGGTATTCCATGGTCATTTTGATTTGCATTTCTCTGATGGCTAGTGATGATGAGCATTTTTTCAGCAAACATATGAAAAAAAGCTCATCATCACTGGTCATTTGAGCAGCTATGTTAAGTATATCCTGTTTTCAAGTGTAGTTTTTTGTAAATTTTATTCATAAGGGAATTTTATTTTAATTTACAATGTTATATCCCAAATGTTTCATATCTTGTATGGGTTTAAATCCCCATTCTTCTACTTTCCAGCTGTGTGATCATAGAAAAAACTCTTATGCCTCAGTTTCCTCATTTATAAATGGGGGCTACAAATTCTAAATTACAATTTTGATTTGATAATTTTCTGAAAATTCAGTTTTATTTTCTGAAAATTTGGTTTTAAAATTCTACAATTATGAAAGTGATACTTTAGGTAAATCAGAAGGCTATCTTTAGCTTGATAAGGAACATTTACTTAACACTAATTTTTTTTTAATGTATGAATGGAAAGAATTTTTAAATGTGGTGAAAGAAAGAAATAATGAAAACATGCCATTTTTTCCAGACTAGGAAAGATTTATAATTGATTTCATACAAGTAAATAGAAATTAATTTAGGCTTATATGTCTAGCACATATGTAAGTTAATAAATTTGCTTATTTATCAATATCGTTATTATCATTACTGAACAGCAAGACTCACAAATAAGAATTAAAATTATGTGCAAAAGGTGCCGTGTAATATAAATATATTGCTTTAGGAGCCAATAGCAATAGCACAGTACTAAATACCTAGCTTAATATTTTTAGTTTAAAATATTTTTTCTGTTACAGTATGATTTGTAAAAATCTTTCTAGAAGTCAGTTTGGCAAGAAGAGCCTTAGAAATATTTGCACTATTTGATGCAGTAATTAGATGATGCCACATAGATTTTATGAATTTGTGCTAAAGAGCTGAATATAAAAATTTTTGAATAAATATGTTCATTATAATATTTATTGTAATGAAACATTTGACATAGTTTAAAAATCTTAAATATGGAATCAGTTAAATTGTACTTTGTCCAAATAATAAGCATACCATTTTAAAAAATTATGTAGTGTACATCATAATCACTTGAGGGCTTTTTGAAACGTGGATTTCTGCTCTGCCTCCCCATCCCACCACCACCCCAGTTTCTGATTCGAGAAGTCTGAGATAGAGCTCAATAGTTTACATCTCTAACAGTTCAGAGGTGTTGCTGATGGTGCTAGTCCTTTAAGAACCACTGCTCTCGATCTCCTGACCTCATGATCCGCCCGTCTCGGCCTCCCAGATTGCTGGGATTACAGGCTTGAGCCACCGGTGGTCCTTTAAGAACCACTGCTCGAAAACCAAACACCGCATGTTCTCACTCATAGGTGGGAACTGAACAATGAGATCACTTGGACTCGGAAAGGGGAACATCACACACCGGGGCCTATCATGGGGAGGGGGGAGGGGAGAGGGATTGCATTGGGAGTTATACCTGATGTAAATGACGAGTTGATGGGTGCTGACGAGTTGATGGGTGCAGCACAGCAACATGGCACAAGTATACATATGTAACAAACCTGCATGTTATGCACATGTACCCTAGAACTTAAAGTATAATAATAATAATAAATAAAAACAAAACAAAAAAAAAGAACCACTGCTCTAGGAGAATCTGGGTTGTGTAACTACTAGTCTAGGTGATTTTTGTCATCAGACAGGTCTGGAGAAACAGTGGGACATTTTGAGGTATGAGGCATTTTTACGACCATTTTACTGAAAAGAAAAGTTGAGTCTTAAGAAAATGAAGTGAATTATCCAGGACCATTTGGCCAGGAATTAGAGATCACACCCATATCTTCTGGCTCCAGATTCTGTGTTTATCTACAAATTTTAAAACCACTTTAAAAATTTTTAATTTGCCTACAGTTTTGGTTGTTTTTTTTTTTTTTTTTTAAGTTTTAGACAAAACTAATCTATTGTGTTAGGAACACGAGGAAATAGTTTAGGAGAAGAGTATAGTAACTGGAAGAGATCACAAGAGGGGCATCTGGCTTCTAGGTGATGGTAATAATGTTCTCTCTCTTGAACTCGGTGCTGGTTACATGAGCGCTCTTACTTTGTAAAAATGTACAATTTGTTCATTTTCTGAATGCATGGTATACCTCAGTGTTCTCCAAGGTGCCTTATGTTTTTGTGGGTTACATATCTATCAGTATTTATTGTATTACAAATTAAAACTGAGACTTAAAACAAAAAGTAGGAGCATAAGCACACAGTCCATTAGCCCTTAGAACAAGGATGACATCACATCATATAAACTCTAGAAAACTCCGCTGTACATTTGTGAGACGATGAGAGTAAAAAGGCAAATAATGTTAACATATTATTCTGAAGATAAATTTGACTTCAAGGACCTTTCAAAGTCTAAGAGTTTCTGTACCACACTTAGATAATACTATGTGCAAACAATAGTTAGTGACCTGAGAAACTTCTCATTATAAAATGGCAAGTAAAAAAAGCCCACTATATAGTCCCTAATTTTGTTAAAATAATTACAAAATTCTCTCCCAGCATCACATTTATAAACATGAATGCATCAACATTTAAAAAGATGACTATATCTAGATGTTAGCAGTGTTTATCATCAGGTGATAAAATAGCTGATTCTGATTTTCTCCTGTTTTTCTCTGTGTTTTCCTAATTTTCCACAATGAAAATTTATTGCTTTTATGATCAGGAAAAAATGTTGTGCTTTACCAGGGGGCAGTTTTCTGCTTCATCAGTTTCTAGGGCTCATACTTTCTTGTGGAACAAAGAACATGGTTTAAGTCTACATCTCTGTTAAGGATTTTAATTGTAGCTAAATCTGAGTAAAAACACAATTTCAAAATAAAGCACTTTATGTCTTCAGTTTTACTTTCTAATAAATTATTAATAAAACTTCATATCAAAAATATTATAATACCGTCTTTACACAGTTGTTTTATTTTATGACTTTATAAAGAATTTATTCTATAAAAGAAAAGGATCCATTTGTACTATACAATAAATAGCCTCCTGATAATTTAATGAGTTATCCAATTTTTTGAATAGGAAAAAGCTCAGGCTGTGGAACTCTGGCAGACTGTTTCTCAGGAGTTGGACAGACTACACAAGCTTTACCAGGAACATATGACCGAGGCCCAAATTCATGTATTTGAAAGTCAAAAACAGAAGGTAATCTTGTATTTCATTGTTTTCTTGTATATCGGTAAGAAATTGCACTCTGAAGAAACCGTTTTAGAGGGGAACACCTAAGACTCTACCCTATAGCATTTAGAATTTCTAATCACTTTATTATTTATGTTAATAATATGTAGATCTTTGATGGTTACGCTCTTGAAAGGTAAGATAATTAGAGAACTGGACAGTGATAATTGGGTTCTATAATGTTGTCACCAATGAAAGCTCAATTTAGTGCTAAAAAGCAGCTTTAACATTATTTTGTATAAATAAACCCTCAAAGTTTTTATTTGCTTCATTTCGTACTTGACTTTTAAAACAAAACAAAACAAAATTGTTCATTAGTTTATGGCCAGTGAAGAAACCTGCTCAAATACAATGAGAACACTATGTAAAATCAAAATGTTAATACCCTTAAATGTGACCTGTTACTAAAATAGGTGTCAACTTTATCTACCATAAGTTAATCAGAATATAATTTTACAATAGGAAGCGATCTTAATGGTTATTAAAAGACTTTTTTCTATCCAAAGCAAGAATCATTCTACACTCTTTCAAAGTGGACATGTAGCTTTAGCTTTTGCTTTACACGTCTGTCTATTGACAAGAACTCATTATCTCACAAGACCATCCATTCCATTGGGAAATCTACCTCTTTTATTCTTCTGTTGGTTCTTTTATTGCTAGGTGCATTGAGCACTGTGGAGGAATTCTAATTCTGACCTCTTTTCTATATATTTTGAGAGGCAGCTCTTTAAATAATTTGGTTTTCATACCTCTCTTCAGCTCTCATTTACAGACTTTTCAAATTCTGGTTTATGAATATTCCTATCATTATAATTATAATTAGAAATGTCTACCTAAAGAAATTGTAAAAATACTTGCATGATGCTTTACAGTTTACAAAATGATTTTTCTATGCATGCCCTGGCTTGAAAAAAAGTTCACGCGTAATCAATCTGATTTGTTGGACTTTTACCTCTGAGATTTAAAAACCATTTTTTCATATTAAGTTCTTTGATTGCTGTTTCCTCATATAGGTCAGTCAACTAAGCCCACAAGGTTGGGTTTTTGTTTTGTTTTCACCTGAATAATATCATTCTTTTACTATAGCTATATAGTTTGATGGCTCCTTATACGAGACTTTACAAATAACACTTCATTCTTTTTTCCCTGGTTGTCTATTTAATTCTGTCATTCAGTATATTTACAGCCTCTCCCAACTTTTTGTCATCTGTACAAATAATGTTTAATAGAATCATAACAGCTAATCAAACAATTTTTAAAATGTGGGGCATGAGAATTTTTTTAAAAAGGATGGGCAGTGGCTCCTGTGCCATGGTTTGTATTATAGGTTTTGAGTAGGTTTGAAAGTGACATTCCAGTATTGGACAAGGTCTCTCTAGCATTTAGAATTTCTAATCACTTATAATTTTTTATAATCTATTTCTTCGAGTTTTAAAATAATATTTAATAATTGATTTCTAGAAATAATTTTTGACATAAACAGCTACATTTATTTCAGCATTGCCACTTTAATTTTTTAATCATTTAAAAAATTTATTAGTTTTTCAACTACTAATTCACACAGTAGTAAGAAGAAACACTACCAATTTTATGTAAACTTAAGCATAATGATTTTAGACTTGATTTTAGTTTAATTTTAAATATGGGTTATAAACAACAAAATGCTATTTATATACTCCCCTTACCTTCCCACTGTAGGATCAGCTTTTTGATTTTCAACAACTGACCCAGCAACTTCATGTTACTAATGAGAACATGGAAGTGGTAAGTATACTTACTTACATAAACTAGAAATTGTCCCTATAAATAATCATATTTATTTATGTTGATATAAATCAACAACAAGAAAGCATGCTGCATGAAATTAGATAGGTAGTACTCTTTTTTCTTTTGCTTTTGCTTTCTTATTCAATAGCATGACATAGTTTACAGTACCTTTTAGATATCTAACATCTCTCTGAAATATATCTTAATCTGGAAATCCTCTTAGGATTCTTAGTAAGGTCTCCTTAGACTAATCTAGACAGTGAGCTCCTCAAGAGTAGAGCACATGCTTAATTTTTTCAGTTTCATCTGACATACTGCCAGGTATTTAATAAGAATAGTGTAATTGTTTAATAAATAGCCCATTTCCTAAAAAAATTTTGGGAAACTAAGGACCATGTATTGGTATGATACTCCTAAATTTCCCTATAAGTTCTTCCTAAAATAAATAGAATTAGTCTTCTCAATTCTGTTCTTTACCTTCTTATTCTCTCACTTTTGTTTACTTTCTTGGAATGTTATTTTTACCTCATTGTTGAGTAATAGAATTATGACACTTCAGGTAATTCCTCTCTCTTTCCCTTCTTCATTCTTGCTTAGTTACTCTGCTAATTCTTGTTAGTACCTAATAAAAATGTCTTTGTATAACAGTGGATTTGTGCCATCAAAAGTAAGTATCCAATTTTATTCTACTTTAAAAATTTTTCTTTTTTAACTGTGTAAAAAATTATTAAACCAATCTGTACCTATTCTGTTTAACATTTGAAATGTCTAATCACATACAGTTTTTGATAATATATTATACTTCCTAGAGTTTTAAAATACTAGTACTCCAGAACAAAATGGTTACTGATTTCTGTAATTAAGAAAGGCATTTTTAAATTTAATATATTTCTACATGGAATTAGTGCTTTAACCTAGCATCATAATTATTCATTACTTCTTTAATATGTCTCCTAGAATTGGAATTATATCGTTCTTTGATATGTCATACCGCAGAGCCCCTATTTTATTATGATTTTGATGAAAGAAAGTCATGGGAAAAGGATGTTATATATTCCAAGGGAATATGTTAAAAATTTCTAAGGCAGAAGTAGTCTTGGTTCCAGGTTGAAGCTAAGAATAAACTGGATACAAGAAAACTGATAAAGAAATGGCATGATGGATAAAAGAGAGTTTTATAAAAATATAGAAAAGACTATATAGGTGGTTAAGATAAAAGTAAGTGATTGAAAGAAATTTTAAAATTTAAGTTTTTCTTAATGTATATAATGAATAGCAAAGAAGACTGATAAGTATAAAGGGGACAAGCAAAGTGATAAGATCTTGTACATCTCAAAGAGCATTCAGAGCATAGTTATAGGGGCAAGTTTGAGTCCAGATCAAACTTGAAGAAAAGTTCCCTTTAAAAATCAAGCAGTTTCCAACAAAAAATTTTCTGACTACATGCATAAACTCATTAAATGAATAGATTCTTATAGACGTAGAATAAATTGATGAGTACGCAGTGAGTAAATAAACTATCTTTCAATGTAATTTGACTAACATGGCAGAGTAGGACACCCTGGACACTCCTTCTCCCCACATATACACAAATTCAGCAACAATTCATGGACAAATTTCCTCTGCGACCAACCAGAAACTAATGGAAATGTTCTCACCTCCTAGGGGATTGGAAAACCAGACTCACCAAAGCTAGCAGCGAGATTTGAGACCCTCTCTTGCTAGACACCCTGTCCCCAGTGCTGTGCCATGTGATCAAAAAGAGACCCCTTAGCTCCCAGCTTCACCCAGGGGAGGGAAGGGATTAGGTATGTGCATTCATCGCCCCAAATTTTCTGAGGGTGGTCCCCAGAATACTAGCCTCTATCTTGCCAGTCTTGGAGCTCACAGATCCAGCATAGTTTGACCAACCAAGGGAAAATGGAGGCATTGGTTTGGACTGATAGATGGCATTGGTCCTGTGTTCTTCTCAGCACAGCGTAAGTAGATGAAAATTCAGTTCTCAGCTTCCCCCTAGGGAGGGCAGAAGTTGATCCAGCACTGCAGCTTCTCTGGGGCAGCCCAGAGAAATAGCATCTGTCTCACGAAGCACAGTCTAGCCACATAGGAAAGAACAGAAATAGCAGATTGGGCTGATACATGCTATAGTTCCCTACCCCCCAGCTCATCACAGAGCAAGCAGCTGCCAGCATCTCCCTGGGGAGGGAAAGAGTTTGTAGAGGCCTGCTGAATCTCTGGCCAACTGATTGGTGGGGGTCTTCTCTTGTATGAGGCTAATCCGTGAAGACTGGGAGAGGTGCCCACTTTCTCTAATGCATGGACATAAGCACAAAGTCAAGGAAAAATGAAGAACCAGCTAAAGATATTCCATACAAAGAAATAAGATAAATCTCCAGAAACCAATCCTAATGAAAAGAAGTTGTGAATTACCTGATAGGGAATTAAAAATAATTCTCTTGAAGATGCTCACCACAGTTAAAAGAACAATGCATGAACAAAGTGAGAATTGCAACAGAGAAAAAATATTAAAAAGTAGCACAAAAATCATGGATCTAAAGAACACAATAACTGAATTTAAAATAGTGTTGGGAAGTCTAGATATTCATATTCACAACATGATTTTAGACCCTTATCTTACACAACACACCAATATCAACCCAAAATGGATTAAAGACTTAAATCTAACACCTTTTACCTATAAAGTTCATAGAAGAAAACCTAGGGGAAAAGCTCCATGGCATCGGTCGTGGCAATGATTTCAAGGATACGACACCAAAAGTACAGACAGCAAGAAAAAAGTAATCAAGTGGGACTACATCAAACCAAAAAGTTTTTGCACAGCAAACGAAATCAGCAGAGTGAAAAGGCAGCCAATGGAATGGGACAAAATATTTGCAGACCATATGTCCAATAAGGGAATAATCTCCAAAGTATTTAAGGAATTTCTATAACTCAGTAGTAAAAAAAAAAAAGACACACAAAAAACCTAATAACTTGATTTTTAAATGAGCTAAGTACTTAAGTAGATATTTTTCCAAGGCAGCAGGTATGTGAAGAAGTGCCCAATGCTTGATGTCACTAAACATTAGGGAAACATAAATACTAAAACTACAATGAGGTATCACCTCACACATGTCAGAGGGATTATTATCAAAACAAACAAAAAAGACAACACGTGTTGAAGAGGATGTGGAAAAATTGGAAACCTTGAACATTTTTGGTGGGATTGCAAAACGGTGCATCTGCCGTGGAACACAGTATAGAGTTTCCTCAAAAAAAAAAAATATAACTACCATATGATCCAGAAATCCCTTTTCTGAATATTTATCCCAAAGTATTGAAATTAAGATCTTGAAGAGATGCTAGCGCTCCTGTGCTTATTGCAGCATGTTCACATTAGCCAAGATATGAAAACAACCTAAATGTCCATCAAAGAGGAGTGGATTAAAATGTATTAACGGACAGTGGAATGCTATTCAGCCTTTAAAAAGAAGGAAATTATGCAATATGTGATAACATGAATAAACTTTGAGAGCATTAAATGAAATAAGCCAGTCACAGAAAGACAAACGCTGTATGATTTTACTTATATGGAAGTATCTATAGTAGACAGATTTATAGAAACAGAGATTGGAATGGTGACTACCAGGGCCTATGGGGAGAAGAAATAGGGACGTACTAATCAACACACGTGAAGTTTCAGTCAAACAAGATGAATAACCTCTAGAGAACTGTGCAATATTGTACCTGTAGTCAACAATTACGTATTGTACGCTTAAACATGTTTTAGAAGTGTATAACTCATGTAAGTATTCTTACTACAAATTGATACAAATAAATATCTGTCTTTACCAATGCAAATTAGTAATATGTAACAGATATGCTCTGACATGAATGGTACATAAAAGTACATATTTCTATTTATTATGCTGTAGATATATTATAATTTCACATTTCCCATAGGTTTGCTTTACTGAAATGTTTTTTAATATTTGCTCATCTCTACAATTTACTCAAAAATATTTAATTGCATACTAACTATCTTGCATGAAAGTATAGGTTCTCTAAGTTGCAGAAATGCATCAACCATAAAATCTGTGTCTCCTTGGTAAAACAGGCTGACATATGAAATAATCAGTGAAAAAGGTGCTAAATAGATGATGGTTGAAAAGGATGCTTCCCTACACCTTCTTGAGTCTCTTAATTCTAAAATATTAATATAGTACATAATTTTCTTTATGATCATAAATATAGAACAACTATTCCATATTCAGATGCAGTTGTGGAGCTCTTACTAGGCTTGCTAGCAAGTTAAGCACCTGGGTTTCCAGCACTAGATTCTTAAAATGCAGAATTTTAGCTTATTCTTCTGTTAAGTGCTCTATGTAATCTATCTTTGAGGTGTTCCCAAATGGTCAAAAACACAAGCATTAATTACGCTAGTGCCAAGACAGTATATATAATAAAACACTAGTTGTGCCTGTGATGTACTCAATCATGTGCCAGGCACTGGGAGTTCTGGGAAAAGCTGATCCTTTAAAAAGGCTCATATTTTAATCAGGAATACCTACACTTTAATATTTAAATATAATGTGCATTGAAAAGATAGGTATTAAGTTTTATCAAAATGCAGAAAGGAAACGGTAAATTCTACCTGAGAATGAGTAAAACACACATGGTATTGAGGAATGAATGCAGACAGAATGAGGACATCCTGGGCAGAGGAAAATACAATAGTATGTTAAAAATATGAAGTCAATGAGCTCAAATAGAGCATGAGAGAAGCACAATGAAAGCTATCTCAGGGACTTTAGTTGGAGAAATGTAAGCATGATATGTTGGGACAGGATTAAATCAAAATTATTAAGATCAATCAGGAGAAACCATAATATATAAAGAAAAGGGATAAGGAATTTGTATCATCATGGATAAAACCAGCAGTTATGGAAGAAAATCAATTCCCTTAAGAAAAGTAGTTCTGGCTGCTTCTCTCTTTCGCTCAGGCCCGTGGCGCCGACAGGATGGGCAAGTGTCCTGGACTTCGTACTGCTAGGAAGCTCCGCAGTCACCAACGAGACCAGAAGTGGCATGATAAACAGTACAAGAAAGCCCATTTGGGCATAGCCCTGAAGGCCAACCCTTTTGGAGGTGCTTCTCATGCAAAAGGAATCGTCCTGGAAAAAGTAGGAGTTGAAGCCAAACAGCCAAATTCTGCCATTAGGAAGTGTGTCAGGGTCCAGCTGATCAAGAATGGCAAGAAAATCACAGCCTTTGTACCCAACGACGGTTGCTTGAACTTTATTGAGGAAAACGATGAAGTTCTGGTTGCTGGATTTGGTCGCAAAGGTCATGCTGTTGGTGATATTCCTGGAGTCCGCTTTAAGGTTGTCAAAGTAGCCAGTGTGTCTCTTCTGGCCCTGTACAAAGGCAAGAAGGAAAGACCAAGATCATAAATTTTAATGGTGCAAACACTGTAGTAATAAATTTTCTTATGCAAAAAAAAAAAAAGTAGTTCTACATTTAGAAGACTACTTCATATTTTACTATGGATTTCTCCAGAAGCCGACCTTCAGGAAAAAGTTCCAAAACATGTCATTTATTTAGTAAGTAATACCAGGGAGCACCAGTAAGAAGGTGGGGAAGTGGTACCAAAGAGAAGAGAAGACAGCCAATAAAAGGCTTTTTAAAATTAAGGAAGTTAACACTGTGAGTATCTAAAACTTAATGAATTCTGAAAGACAGTGTAGAACACAAGCCTCAGAGTTACTTCACCCATGCAAGAAGGGAGTTTGGGTTTTTTATGTGCCAGTTCCCTTCAGACATGTCAGGCTGCTCAGAACAGGGTGGAACATTATTTCTGTAACACTTACAGATTTATGCACAGTTGGATAGATGAGCAAAAGAGATTCAGATAGCCAAAGAAAGCCATAAGACAGGAATGCATGTGTAGGTAGTTTCAAGTGAAACAGGTATCCAATGAGGTAGTAAAGGCAAGGAAAGAAGGCCAACGTTACATTTTACCCTCAAAAACTCTAATCATTATCATAAATCTCACTAAATTTTTTTTCTACTTGTATGTCTGATGTGTCATCTTTAAAGATACGGTTATTAAATATTCTAATACTGATACTTTTATTTTTCTTGTGGCAGACTAACCAACAGTTTCTGAAAACAGTAACTGAACAAAGTGTGATGATCGAACAACTCCGAAAAAAACTTAGGTATTTTCAAAAATGAGTTTCATTATTTCATTGTTAATTATTTTTCTTCGAGGGAGCTGATGATGCTGTAATTTTCCCTATGGGTGTTTTTTTTTTTTCCTTCCTTTTGTTAAGCTTCTGTCAATATCTTTTTGTGTGTATGATCTGTTAGGATGGGAAGAAACTGAAACCAAGATTATTAGGAGATAACTGTGATACACAGTCAGACCTCTAAATACACAGATGTTCAAGTCCCTTATATAAAATGACATAGTATTTATATATAACCTATGTACATCTTCCCACATACTTTAAATAATCTGATTTTGATTATTTTTATTGTTTTAAAAATATTTTCAATCTGCAATTGGTTGAACCCACGAATGGGGAACCCACAAATCATTTGAGCATTTTTTCATATACCTATTGTCCATTTGTATGTCTTCTTTTGAGAAATGACTATTCAGATATTTTGCCCATTATTTGTTCTTTTTCTTCCTCTTGAGTCGTTTTAGCTCTTTATATATTCCAATTCTGGTTATTAATCCCTTGTCCAGTGGGTAGTTTACAAATATTTTCTTCCATTCTGTGAGTTTTTTCATTTACTTATTGTTTCCTTTGCTGTCCAGAAGCTTTTTAGCTTGATATGATCCCATATGTACATTTTTGCTTTGGTTGTCTGTACTTTTGAAGTCCTCCTCAAGAAATCTTTACCCATACAAATGTCTGGAGTGTTTCCCCGACGTTTTCTTCTAGTAGTTTCATAGTTTCAGGTCTTAGATTTAGTCTTTGATACATTTTGATTTGATTTGGGTTTATGGCGAGAAATAGGGGTTGAAAATGCATTGACTGTAAATGCATTGATTTATTTCTGGGTTCTCTGTCTGTTCAATTCATCTATGTGTCTGTTTTTATGCCAGTACCATTCTATTTTGTTTACTGTAAGTTTGTAGTGTAATTTGAAGTCAGTTAATATGATGCCTCTAGCTTTGTTCTCTTTGCTCAGGATTGCTTTATCCTGTGTCTTTTTTGGTTCCCTTTAAATTTTAGGATTTTTTTCTATTTCTGTAAAGAATGTCATTGGTATTTTGATTGCATTTAATCTATAGATTTGATTGCTTTGGGTACTATGGATACTTTAACAATATTAATTCTTCCGATTCATGAACATGGAATATCTTTCCATTGTTTTGTGTCATCTGCAATTTCTTTCATCAAAGTTTAATAGTTTTCTTTTAGGGTTCTTTTACTTCTTTGGTTGTTTGTTCCTGAGTATTTTGTTTTATTTGTAGCTATTGTAAAGTTCTTGGTTTTTTTTTGTTTTTTTTTTCCCAGATTGTTCAGTTGGCATATAGAAATAATACTGATTTTTGTTTGTTTGGTGATCTTGTATGTGGCAACTTTACTTAATTTATCCAATCTAATAGTTTTTTTGATTGAATCTTTAGGTTTTTCTAAATATAAGATCATGTCATCTGCGAACAAGGATAATTTGGCTTCTTCCTTTCCAATTTGGGTGCCCTTTATTTCCTTCTCTTGTCTAACTATTTTGGCTAGGACTCCTTACACTGTGTTGAATAATAGTGGTGAAAGTAGGTATCCTTGTCTTGGTCCAGATATTAGCAGAAAGGCTTTCAGTTTTTCCCCATTCAGTATGATATTAGCTGTGGGTTTGTCATACATTGCTTTTACTGTGTTGAGATATGTTTCTCTTATACCCAGGTTTTCTTTAGAGTTTTTATCAAAAAGGGATGTTGAATTTTATCAAATGCTTTTTCAGCATCAATTGAAATTATCATATGGTTTTTGTCTTTTGTTCTGTTGATATATCACATTTATTGATTTTCATGTATTGAACCATCCATGCATCCCTGGGATGAATCCCACTTGATCATGAAGAATGATCTCTTTAATATGTTGTTGAATTGAGTTTCCTAATATTTTGTTGAGGATTTTTGCATCTGTGTTCATCAGAGATGTTGGCGTATAGCATTCCTTATTTTGCTGTGTCTTTGTCTGGTTTTGGTATCAGGGTGATACTGAATAAGTTTGGAAGTATTCCTTTCACAATTTTTTGGAATAGTTAGAGTAGGATTGGTATTAGTTCTTCTTCAAATGTTCAATAGAATCCAGCAATGAAGCCATCAAGTCCCAGTCTTTTCTTTGATGGGAGATTTTTTATTGCCGCTTCTATCTCTTTATTTGTTATTGGTCTGTTCAAGTTTTGTATTTCTTCATGGTTAAATCTTGGTAGGTCGGATGTTTCTAGGAATTTATTCATTTCTTCTAGATTTTCTAATTTATTGGCATATTGTTTTTCATAATAGTTTCTAATGATATTTTGAATTTTTGTGGTTTCAGTTGTAATATCTCCTTCTTCATCTCATTTTATTTACCTGAGTCTTCCGTGTTTTTTTTTAGATTGGCTAAAGGTTTGTTGATTTTGTTTGTCTTAAAAAAACAACTTCTTTTCATTTATCTTTTGTATTTTTTAGTCTGAATTTTATTTATTTCTGCTCTGCTCTTTATTATGTCTTATACTAATGTTAAGTTTGGTTTTCTCTTGCTTTTCCAGTTGTTTAAGAAATATCCTTAGGTTGTTTATTTGAAGTTTTTCTACTTTTTGATGGAGGTGTCTATTACTATAAACTTCACTTTTAGTGCTGCTTTTGCTGTATCTGTAGGTTGTGATACATTGTTTCTATTTTTATTTAACAAATATTTAAATTTCCTTCTAAATTGGTTAATTGACTCAATGGTCATTCAGGAGCATATTGTTTAATTTCCTTATGTTTGTGTTGTTTCAAGTTCCTCTTGTTACTGAATTTTAGTTTTATTCCTTTGTAGTCAGAAAAGATACTTTATATAATTTCAGTTTGTTTGAATTTTGGGGACTTGTTTTATGGCCTAATATATGTTCTGTCCTTGAGACCGTTTCATATACTGAGAAGAAGAACGTGTATTTTTCACCTGTTGGATGAAATACTCTGTAAATGTTTATTAGGTCAATATAGTCTATAGTACAAATTGAATCTAATGTTTCTTTGTTGATATTCTATGTAGATTATCTGTCCAGTTCTGAAAGAGGGGTGTTGAAGTTCTCAGCTATTATTTTATTGGTGTCTAACTTTATCTTTAGTTTTAATATTTGCTTTATATATGTGGATGTTCCAGCATTGAGTACATATATATTTATAATTCTTATATCCTTTTGTGGGATTGACCCCTTTATCATTATATAATAACATTTTTGACTCTCTTTACAATTTTTGTCTTGAAATCTATTTTATCTGGTGTAAGTACAGCTACGCTTGCTCTTTTGGGGTTTTGGTTTGCATGGAAATATTGAAAATATTTCCTATATTTTCAGTCTTTGGGTGTCTTTATAGATGAAATGAGTTTCTTGTAGGCAGTATATGATTAGGTCTTATTTTTTTTCTATTCAGCTACTTTTTTTTTATTTGAGAATTCAGTCCAGTTACATTTAGTGTTATTAGTAATAGGTAAGGACTCACTACTGCCATTTTGTTACTTTTTTTCTGGGATTGTATTGTTGGTCCTCCCTTCCTTTCTGTCTTCCTTTGTGTAAAAGTGACTTTCTCTTGTAGTAGATTTTAATTTCTTGGCTTTTCAGATTTTTTTGTATCTATTATAGTTTTTATTTTGTGGTTACCATGAGGTTTGCAAATACTATAACCAATTGTTTTAAACTGACGACAACTTAACTCTGATTATAAAGAAAAATAAGCAAAGAGAAT
>NW_012105509.1:869880-998035 GCF_000951045.1 Mandrillus leucophaeus | reverse complement strand
TTTTTTTTTAGATTGGCTAAAGGTTTGTTGATTTTGTTTGTCTTAAAAAAACAACTTCTTTTCATTTATCTTTTGTATTTTTTAGTCTGAATTTTATTTATTTCTGCTCTGCTCTTTATTATTTCTTATACTAATGTTAAGTTTGGTTTTCTCTTGCTTTTCCAGTTGTTTAAGAAATATCCTTAGGTTGTTTATTTGAAGTTTTTCTACTTTTTGATGGAGGTGTCTATTACTATAAACTTCACTTTTAGTGCTGCTTTTGCTGTATCTGTAGGTTGTGATACATTGTTTCTATTTTTATTTAACAAATATTTAAATTTCCTTCTAAATTGGTTAATTGACTCAATGGTCATTCAGGAGCATATTGTTTAATTTCCTTATGTTTGTGTTGTTTCAAGTTCCTCTTGTTACTGAATTTTAGTTTTATTCCTTTGTAGTCAGAAAAGATACTTTATATAATTTCAGTTTGTTTGAATTTTGGGGACTTGTTTTATGGCCTAATATATGTTCTGTCCTTGAGACCGTTTCATATACTGAGAAGAAGAACGTGTATTTTTCACCTGTTGGATGAAATACTCTGTAAATGTTTATTAGGTCAATATAGTCTATAGTACAAATTGAATCTAATGTTTCTTTGTTGATATTCTATGTAGATTATCTGTCCAGTTCTGAAAGAGGGGTGTTGAAGTTCTCAGCTATTATTTTATTGGTGTCTAACTTTATCTTTAGTTTTAATATTTGCTTTATATATGTGGATGTTCCAGCATTGAGTACATATATATTTATAATTCTTATATCCTTTTGTGGGATTGACCCCTTTATCATTATATAATAACATTTTTGACTCTCTTTACAATTTTTGTCTTGAAATCTATTTTATCTGGTGTAAGTACAGCTACGCTTGCTCTTTTGGGGTTTTGGTTTGCATGGAAATATTGAAAATATTTCCTATATTTTCAGTCTTTGGGTGTCTTTATAGATGAAATGAGTTTCTTGTAGGCAGTATATGATTAGGTCTTATTTTTTTTCTATTCAGCTACTTTTTTTTTATTTGAGAATTCAGTCCAGTTACATTTAGTGTTATTAGTAATAGGTAAGGACTCACTACTGCCATTTTGTTACTTTTTTTCTGGGATTGTATTGTTGGTCCTCCCTTCCTTTCTGTCTTCCTTTGTGTAAAAGTGACTTTCTCTTGTAGTAGATTTTAATTTCTTGGCTTTTCAGATTTTTTTGTATCTATTATAGTTTTTATTTTGTGGTTACCATGAGGTTTGCAAATACTATAACCAATTGTTTTAAACTGACGACAACTTAACTCTGATTATAAAGAAAAATAAGCAAAGAGAATTTAAAACTCCACACTTTAACTTCATCTCCACTGCTTTTTGATTTGTTGTCTCTATTTATGTATATTTTATATTGTCTATCTCTTCAAAAGTTGTAGTATTTATCATTTTTGGTAAGTCTGTCTTCTAGTCTTCTGACGAAAGGTATTAGTGGTTTATACATCACAATTA
Source organism: Mandrillus leucophaeus (assembly GCF_000951045.1). Taxonomy (NCBI): domain Eukaryota; kingdom Metazoa; phylum Chordata; class Mammalia; order Primates; family Cercopithecidae; genus Mandrillus; species Mandrillus leucophaeus. Next base: position 996,518 of record NW_012105509.1, on the reverse strand, counting down.
GAATTAAAGGTATCTGACCAGAGTTAGACTATTCTGTATTTGTCTGTGTACTTACTGTTGCCAGTGAGTTTTATATCTTCAGATGATATCTTGTTACTAATGAACATCCTTTTCTTTTGGATTGAAGAACTTCCTTTAACATTTCTTGTAAGACAGGTTTGGTGTTGACAAATTCCATAAGCTTTTTTTTTTTTTTTTTCTGTGAAAGTTTTAATTTCTCCTCTATGTTTGAAGGACAGTTTTTCTTTTACATATTATTTGCTTCTCTTCTCTTGCTGCTTTTAAGATCCTTTATCCTTGACCTTTGAGACTTTGATTATTATATGTCCAGAATTAGTCTTATTTGGTTTGAATCTGCTTGGTGTTCTTTGACCTTCTTGTACCTGGATATTCATATCTTTCTGTGGGTTTGGAAAGTTCTCTGTTATTATTTCTTTGAATAAACTTTCTACATCATCTCTCTTAGTACATCCTCTTTAAGACCAGTAACTCTTAGATTTGCCCCTTTTAAGACTGTTTTAAAGATATTGTAGGCATGTTTCATTCTTTTTTTCTCCTCTGAGTGTGTATTTTCGTATAGCCTGTCTTCAAGCTCATGGATTCTTCTAGTTGTTCAGTTCTGCTTTTGAGAGAGTGATGCATTTGTCAGTTTTTCAACTGAATTTTTCAACTCCAGAATTTCTACATGACTTAAAAAATTATTTCAGTCTCTGTCAAATTTCTGATGGGATTCTGAATTCCTTCTGTTATCTTGAAACTTGTTGAGCTTCCCCAAAACAGCAGTTAATACTTTGAATTCCTTGTGTGTAAGGTCACATATTTCTGTCACTCTAGGATTGGTTACACTGGTGCCTTATTTAGTTCATCTGGTAAGGTCATGTTTTTCCTGAATGTTCTTTGTACTTGTGGAGGCTCATTGGTATCTGAGCAATGAAGAGTTAGGTATTTATTATAATTTTTGCAGTCTTGGCTTGTTTGTATTCTTCCTTCTTGAGTGGGATTTCCACGAATCTAAAAGAGATTGAGTGTTGTGACCTAAGCCTGCAATTATTGCAGCCATTTCAGAACATTGCAGAAGCCATTTCAGAACCATTCCTAGGCTTCGATTCCTTAGGAATCCTTAGGAATTCCTTAGGAATCGAAGCCTAGGAATGCTGCAGCTCTTAGATCCTCCTGCATACACAGACTTGCTAGACTTCGGTAAGATGAGGGATAATTCCCTGGGTAACCAGGCAAAGTCTCTTACTCCTTCCACAATCAGAAGGAGTCTCTCTGTGCACTGTGCTGTCTGGAGTTGGGGAGAGGTGACGTGGCCATTCTCATGGCTTTCACAGCTAGCACTACACAGAGTCACACCTGAATCCCTGCAGACCAGTACGGTACTGGGGCTAACCCAAGGCCTGCAGCCACCACTGCCTGATGTTTATTCAAGGCCCAGGACCACTTCAGTTAGCAGGGGATGAATTCTGCCAGGATGGGGTGCATCCCATTAGAGGAGTGGATTCTCTTCTAGCACAGAGTGAGTCTAGAAACCCATTCAGGTGCAAAAATCTAGAATCTGGGACTTCAGAAATCTGCTTGGTGCTTTTACTGTGGCTGAGCTAGTATTCAAGTTGCAAGACACAGTCCTCTATACTCTTCCTTCCCCTTTCCCCACGCAGAAAGAGTCTCTTTGGAGCAGTACTGCTTGGAGTTTGGGAAGGGATGACACAGGCAATCCCTTGGCTGCCACTGCTGGTCACACTGGGTTGTACCCTAAGTGCACCGCCTCTGAGACCAGTGCAGCACCAGGGCTTGCCTTAGGACTGCAGTCCTTGTGGCCTGACTACCACTTAAATTTATTCCAGGCCCAGGCTACTTTAGTCAGTGGTAGTGAAGGCAGCAGAGACTTGGTTTCCTCCCACTGTGACGGTGAATTCCCCTCTGGTTTGGGACTGGTCTAAATGCTCCCTCCATGGGTGCTGGTGCAATTCTAGCCTGTGTTGTATTGTACTGTGACAGGACAGCACTGAGTTCTAATGCAAAGTTCAACACTTACTTCACCCTCCCTCTAGCACACAAATTGTCTGTCCACTCTGCACTGCTTGGGATTGTGGGCAGTTTGTATAGGTAATGAAAAACTGTCTTTCCTACACTCATCGGTACCTCTTTCCTTGATATTATGTTCAAACCAGGTATTGTGATCACTCACATGATTTTTTGGTTCTTATGAAGATGCTTTCTTATGTGAGTGGTCATTCAATTTGGTATTTTTGCAGGGGAACAGTTGTTGGAGAGTTCTATTCAGCCATCTTGCTCTGCTTCCTCTCCTTAGAGAAATACTTCTTAATCAAGATTTAGGCTGTGCGCCGTGGCTTATGCCTGTAATCGCAGCACTTTGGGAGGCTGAGGCAGACAGATCACCTAAGGTCAGGATTTTGAGACCAGCCTGGCCAACATGGTGAAACCCCATCTCTACAAAAATTAAAATTAGCCTGTCATGAAAAAACAAAAGATTTAAATACAAGGCAAAAAGGAAAAGATTTCTTTACTTAAATATGTTAAAATATTAGACTTCTGTTACAAAAACAATATAAGTCAAATGAAAAGACAACTCATAGTCTGTGAGAAGACATTTACAGTGCATGTATTGTAACTGACAACAGATTAGTGTTAAGGACACATTAACTGATTAAGTATCAATAAGAATAATTAACTCATCAAAAATTAGGCAAAGGATATGAATAAGCATTTCAAAAGTTACAGCGATCAGGAAAATGCAAGTAAAAAACGTGATACTACTTCATACTCAGCAATCAATGTAAAAATGTGGAGTGTAATAACGAGGCCAAAAAATTACAGTGCGATACAGTTTAAATGTTTTAAACAATGGTATTGATCATTGATATATGTATATGGATATATCAATATATATTCATAATATATAGTAAAAATTATATGTCTATTACATATATATGTAGTGTATGTGTGTGTGCATTACAAGAGAATAAAGTACCATTCCCAGAAATTATGTATTCTTACTTCAAGTTAATGATTGTCTCTGTGGAATGAGGCTATTTGTGGAAGTAGAGAATTGAAGACAACCTAGGTATCTGTAACTAAGGGAATGAACAGTAAAATGTGGTAATTACATCCTGTGAAATACTGTGCATTATTTAGAAACACATATTTACATGAAAACATGTAGTTATAGCATCATGGGTAGAACTAGAAAACAATGTTTAAAAAGTAAAATATATGGATCTATAGCATAAAACACATGCTTGTAATAACAATATATGTTTTACCAGTAAATGTGTATATCTGAGGACATATCACATTTTATGTGAACTTATGAAATGGAGGAGAATGAGAAAGGGATTGGGAATAAGCAAAAAACAAAAATAAACAAACGAAAACATCTTTTACAGCTGATAATGATAATAGGTCATGGAGTGAATAGTGTAAAAGTTCAACTTTGCATTCAAGGTTAAGAAAAGAGTAGAAGGAAAAAAAGAATATAAGATTTTTGGCATACTTAGGATAAATTAGAAGGTAGAGATCCTGGAAGGATGAGTAAGGAAACTGGTTCATAAAGACCTGCAATCATATTATAGTAATGGAAATAGAGAATAAAAATGCATATAAAAAATCTATATAGGAAAAATGGGCCGAACTTCATAATATTGGACTAAAGGACAGGGGAAGAATCGTGAAATTTTATTGCTACAAAGTATGTTAATGTTCATCTAGTTTAACTTCCTAATTTTATAGAAAACTAAAAGTGAACCAAAGGCTTAGAAACTATTTGTCTTGTCCAGAGTTGCACAACAAATTCATGGAAAAGCCAAATTAGAACTCACATCTTGCAACTACTAATCTAGTGAGCATCTAAGCCTAGCTCTCTGACAGTATGCACAGCAGTAGGGAAGTTAAGTAGGAGAGTTGATTGGGGGGAAAAAGTATGATGAGTAGATACTTTGATTTTTGACATCTGCCTGGAAGATTCATTTAGCGTGGACATTAGGGCCTAAGGATTATACATTGAGTTTAGAGATTGATAAAACTAGTTGCAGTTTTCCAAAGCCTAAAACGTCGTAAGTGTTTAATTGTCCATGAGCAACTTTGCCATAATATTTACTGACAGTATTCCATAGCTTAACATTAAGCAGTTCAGAGTTGTATACATAAAACTATACTTGCTTTTCCTGCCACAGATTTGAAGGAACATAAGGATAAACAGATGCTTCTTTTAGGGAAGAGGGTGTTGCTTTCAAGTATGACAGATTCTGAATGATGGGCATATTGACATTACCAGAATTTAGGTTTTGAGATGCTCTATGTAACCATGCCAAGAATAACTAAATTAGAAACTGCTTAAGCACTAGAGTTGTTCAAGTTTGTGCTTATACTGAAACATATTAATTTCATTTGTTGTCTGATAGTGTAGTGCAAAAAAGTTAAAATCATGTGAATTTATAATTAAAGCTTTAATCATATTTCATTTTGAGAGTTTTTGGTGATACCTTGTCATAGTAGATAAAACTCTTCAGCCTATTTTCTTAAGAACCTTCATTCACCTGATCTTCCTCAACCCTCCAGTTATACAGAAAAGTGGTCATATTGCTGTTTCTCAGAAAAACTTTTGGTAACCTCCTTTTTGCCTTAGATCATTCTGTTTCTCAGAAAATTTATAATTTTCTAAACCTAGCTAAAACTTGCCGTCTCCCAAAAGACTTATCTCATTCATTCTACCAGATTTTTACTCTTTTATTCTTGTGAAAACCTACTCAGTATTTATTCATTTAAACTTAGATTTATACTGTTTTTCCAGAGGTGCTTTTTTGTCTTATATATTTATTTATAATATATATCCAACTGAGTTATGATGATAATTATTTTCCAACTCTCATGTGCTTAGATTTTATGCCTGCCTTGTAAAGTCTTCGAAGGGAAAGATTGTCATTTATTATACATTTTTAGGAATAACCAATGTTGTCTTTTAAAAGGATGTACTATAAAGACTAAGTAGTGGCCAGGCGCTGTGGCTTACGCGTGTAATCCCAGCACTTTGGGAGACTGAGGCGGGCGGATCACCTGAGGTCGGGAGTTCAAGACCAGCCTGACCAATATGGAGAAACCCCGTCTCTACTAAAAATACAAAATTAGCCGAACTTGGTGGCACATGCCTATAATCCCAGCTACTAGGGAGGCTGGGGCAGGAGAATCACTTGAACCTGGGAGGCAGAGGTTGCAATGAGCTGAGATCACACCTTTGCACTCCAGCCTGGGCAACAAGAGTGAAACTCCGTCTCAAAAAAAAAAAAAGATTAAGTAAAGCATTTGCATAGGTTCCTTATTAACGTTTCATCAGAGTAGCATCATCAGAATATTTGTTAAAAATAATTTTAGCTGGCCAGGTATGGTAGCTCAAGCCTGTAATCTCAGCACTTTTGGAGGCCAAGGTGGGTGGATCACCTGAGGTCAGGAGTTTGAGAACAGCCTGGCGAACATGGTGAAACCCCATCTCTACTAAAAATACAAAAATTAGCTGGGCGTGGTGGTGGGCACCTGTAATCCCAGCTACTCGGGAGACTGAGACAGAAGAATTGCTTGAACCCAGGAAGCAGAGGTTGCAGTGACCTGAGATTGTGCCATTGTACTCCAGCCTGGGCAACAGAGCAAGACTCCATCTCAAAATAATAATAACTTAGCCACTAAGGACTTATCTCATTAACAGACATAGATATTATCTTCATATAAGGAGCCTATAATTTGTCAAATCAATTTATTTTATATTCATTGAGAACTTAAAAATGTACATCTGTGCTCTGAGGGTAGAAACAGTCTTTATAATAAGTTTATGTATAATGTGATAGCCTCAAAGTTATTTTAATTTCACCCATTTCATCTCACGCGCACTTTTGTAGCTTCGACAGTTTCTATGAGGATGAGATCTCATTAAATTTTTCTAGCTCAAAGTTCTCCTGGTTCTCTCTACCCACATGACTCAGAGACACCTGAAAAGCAGCAGGCTCCAAACTAACCGTATCATTATCTCTCAAATCTTTTATCCATATTCGTGAATTGTACCATCCAATTCCTGATTCAGAAAACTAGGAGACATCATAAATTCTTTTCTGTCCCAACTCTACCTTGTAAATGTCTCTCTGATCTTTCACTTCATTACTTTCTCATCTGAGCTACAGCTGTAACTTCTAAATTAGCTTACTGCCTCCATCTTCCTTTTTCATACTGTTATCAAAGTGATCTTTCTAAAATATGTCTGATCATGTCACTCTCCTTCAATGGTTACTAAATACCTATAGGATATAATCCAAATTATTCAACTTGACAAATTACTCAGCTTGAGTCTCCTGTAGTACCAAACATGCCTTCTTCCTATGTGCCTCAACTGTAGACTGCACATACATCTGTCACAGCATTTTTTTCCTTTTTTTTTTTTTTTGGCGGGAGACCAGAGTTTTATTATTATTCAAATCAGTCTCCCCGAAAACCCTCAGGACTCAGAGTTTTTAAGGATAATTTGGCGGGTAGGGGCCAGTGAGTCAGGAGTGCTGATTGGTTGGCTCAAGGATGAAATCACAGGGACTCGAAGCTGTCCTCTTATGCTGAGTCAGTTCCTGAGTAGGGGCCACAGAACCGGTTGGCAGGTCCAGGTGGGGCCATCCGGTTGTCAGAAATGCAAAAACCTGGAAAGACATCTTAAAAGAACAATCTTAGGTTTACAATAGTAATGTTATCTTCAAGAGTAATTGGGGAAGTTGCAAATCTTAAGACCTCCAGACTAAATGGCTGGTAGTATTTAGAATTCCAGCCCCTCTCATCCTAACTTGGTGGCTCAGGGCCTTTCATTCATTTTACAAGAACAGTGTAGCTTTTGGGAAGGGCTATTTAAACTAGAAACTAAATTCCTTCCCAAGGCTAATTCAGCCTATGCCCAGGAATGGACAAAGAGAGTTTGGAGGTTAGAAGCAAGATGCAGTTGGTTAGATCTGATATCTTACACTGTCACAGCATTTTTAACACTTTATTGTTTACAAATCCATCTCTCTACACTAGTCTTTGAGCCCCTGGAAGGCATGGATTATGATTTGGTGATTTTTATCTTGCCATCATCTAGCACAGTACTAGACATATGGCAGGTGCTCAAAAAAATACTTGAGTGAGTGAGTCAGTTAATTAAATAATTAAATTGCACTTTATTGGAGAGACAAAGCTAATTTATTCATGCAGATTTTCTATCTGCGTCCTTTGCTCTTTGACCTCTCAGGGCACAATTGTTTTCTTGAACTGTCATTATTTTTAAAAATTATATTTTGTCTCCTTCAGCTACACAGAAATGTGTGACCACTTAGAAGTTGGATTTCCAAAACAACACACCTGAAAAAAATCATTTTAATATAATTAATAGAAGCTTTGCGCAATGAATTTAAAAGATTTTTAGTGTTTCTCATTATAGATCCAGGCTTTAAGCTATGTTAACTTTTAAATGTTTTTATTACCAATAATCTCAAAGTTTGACTGGGTGCTAGAGCCTTAAATATTTTTTATGTTTAGTGGTTTCTCTATATTTAAATGTGAAATAAAATCCAGAACATCTTTAAAATATGATAGCAAAATTACTTGTATATAAGTGGCTTCATTGAAGAGCATTAGAGCTGATGTGATAGGAATGCAATTCTTAGTATTGCTCTATCATATTAAATCTGAAAAGGTAAATTATATAAATCACAGTTTGTATACATTCATTGTATTCATTTTAATCTTTTTTACAAATGCATTTTTTTTCTTTAAAAATGTATGTGCTGATAATTTTTATATACTATCTTACTTTTTTAAAAGACATGTACTTTTGCCGGGTAATAGTTTCATTTTAGCTGAGATAACATATTTTTCTCAGATGTTTCATATTCCAATTTAAATAATATTGTGTCTTCTATTATAAAAATGCTATGGAAATCTGGAATTCATGGATCACTAGTTTTAATTCATAGTGTGTCTTGGAAACAATCCCATGTGAGAAATGGCCCTGAGCAGATGTGCTTAGTCATAGAATTGCCAGACAGTTCCTTATGTGTTGGCAGCTAGTTTTCTGAGCATGGAAAACAGGTTTTAAGATAAGGAATAGGGCTTTGCTGTCAGTTTTCTATTTCCTCACACTGTTTTACTTTAATGTTATTTAAAGGGATTACTGTCACCTTTATTCAATAATGTTTTTTTTTTTTCTCTCAATCTTTAAGAGACAGTAACAAGATTATTAACTTTTAGAACACACTAGTCAAGAGTGGAACCTTAGCCACAGTTAATTAATATTAACATTTCTTGTTTGGGGGTCTGGCAAGAATAAAACAAATACATAACATCATTGTTCAGAACTTTTGCCTGTAAGAGTAGATGACTATTTTCTGTCAAAATATATTTTAATTGATGTTTATAACTTTCTTTTGCAAATACTCTACATTATTCTACCTATCTTTAAAAATGTGGTTCTGTCTGGTATGAAATTTAAAAAGCATAGGCTTTGAAGTCAGCTCTAGTTTTTTATTCTGGCTCTGCCATTGTCTTAATCCATTGGGGCTGCTATAACAAAATGCCACATACTGAAAAGCTCATAAACAACAGAAATATATTTATTACAGTCTGGAGGCCAGGAAGTTCAGAATTAAGAAGATGGCAGATTTGGGGTTTGGTGAGGGGCTGTTTCCTGATTATACATGACACCTTCTCTCTTTGTCTTCACGCAGTAAAAGGGGCAAACAAGCCTCCCTTGGGCCTCTCTTATGAGGGCGCTAATCCCATTTTCGAGGGCACTGCTATCATGACCTAATCACCTCCCAGAAGGCCCCACCTCATGATATCATTACATTGAGAGTTATATGAAGGTTGTATTTATATGAGATTTCAACATATGAATTTTGCAGGGACACAGATACTCAGACTAAAGCAACCATTTACTGGTGACTTGGGTAGGTGGTTTAACTGCATGGACTTCAGTTTTCTCATTGCTATAATGAAAATGCAGTTACCTTCCTTGCAGTGTTGCAATGTAATATAATTTACTGTCTTTGTCCACTTCCCTTCTACTTTAGTATCCAACCTCTGTAGGTAGGATATACAATATTTACAAATTACCTGCTAGTAGATTTGGGAGTTGGTATTAACATTGTAATAAATAGTGGATTATTTACCTCCCAGACCTGGGAAATCTGCCTTTTTTTGTTGCTGTTGTAATTTCTACGACCAGAGTAACCATTTCTTTCTTTCTCCTCTTTCTATTATGTTGTACCCCCATTTCTTGCCAACTGTACAATCCCAAATTCTTTCTGTTCCCTTCTGTATGTTTCAGTTATATTCTTTTTGTTTTGAAATCTTAGTTTCTCTTTTGCAGGGTTCTTTTAAGACCTCAGATGTATAGACCTCCCTGATGAGTCCTCAGATACTTTCTTCTTCCCATTCTTTGGTGTTGCTTGGAAGAATCTGTATTTATTATAATCACTCTTTGGAGTTTTCTTCAGTTTGGATTAGCCCCACCTATCTATTCTTCTCCTCAAGAATTACTGGTACCTTTTATGCCTTAAAAATGCCTCCCTCATTCTCCTTGGTTGTTGATTTTCCTTAACGGATGATTTTTTTCTACCTTTCTTGAACATTTCTCTACCAGGACTTTTGTGTTTATGCCATGATTTCTTCTCTGACTTTTGTTGCTTTTTTTTTTCTTCTTCTTCTTTTGCTTCCCCCATTTCCTTATCCTACCTATGAAAAGTATACATTTCTTAGATTTCTAACCATGTGACTCAATTTCTGTCCTTCATAGATGATCATATCTACCCTGCCCAATTCAAACTTTCAGCTCAATAACGTTTCCCAAGTATACACCTCTGACCTTGATCTCTTTGTTGATTTCCATAATTGAATTGCTAGGTCAGTGGTTTTCAAACTTTTTATTTTTTAACAGTAAACTTTAAAAAAAAAAAGAAATCTTATACATGGAACCTCAGAATTTAAACTTATAAAAGCAGAATGGCTATGAAGGAGTAGAGGGCCTCCCCATCTTAGTAGCTAATGCCATCATCAAACCTCAGAATTTTTGCTTGCTTGCTGTCTGTTGCTTCATCTCTATGTCTGCTCCTGTTGGCTCTATGTATAGATGATCGCAAATCCACTCATCATCGATATCACCTCTACCCCACTGTCTCTTGTTTGCAGTACCCTTTTCTCTGGTCTACCTGCTTTCACTCTTACTCCACTGCAATTCATTCTCCACACAATATATCACATCATTTACCTGCTTCAGACCCTCCAGTGGATTTTCATTGCAATTGGAACACATTCCAAAATTCCTACTATATCCAGAAGGCCCTTATGTGATCTGACCTCTAAACTTCCTCTCTGACTTTATCTTACACTTTTTTCTCTGTGATACATTCCGGCTTAATTGTCATTTCTTTGTTTTTCTCATATTCTTTCATTTATTCTTAATTATCTTTGCCTGTAATTCTTCTACCCTAAATTTCCTTCAGTTTTCATCATCATCACCCTTTAGGTCGCAGCTCAGATATTTCTACCATAGATGTCCCTGATGACCCATGTCTTTCCTATTTCCCTGTATCATCTTCTTTATAACATTGTCACTTTCTTTAATTACCTGATTTATTGAAATGCTTATTGCCTGTCTCCCTCCATTACAATATGAACTTTATGAGACAGGGGCTTTATCTTCCTTGTTTACCACTGCATCACCAGTGCTGATGACAGTGCTTCGTATGGTGCATGTAGCTGCTCAATAGACAGCGCTTGGTATGGTACATGTAGGTGCTCAGTAAAATAACTCTAGGACTCCTGAAATACAGGAAAAACAAACAAAAAACTGATGAGCCACCAGCTCTTAAAGCTCAATATGTCCAAATTATATTCACAGTGTCGGGCATATTATAAGCATTCAATAAATATTTGTTCAAAGTATGAATGCATGGAATCCCTTAAATTATCTTTGTGAAACCTACACCATCTCTCTCAATATTGTTGTCATCATTCTGGTTTAGACTTTTCCTCCCTCTTGCTCATTTATTATAACATATTGGTTACAGAGAGAGAACTATCATTCTAGTCTATTTTTTACGAATGTCAGGTTTAAATTTCTAAAGTGCAACTCTGATACCATTATTGGTGCAGTTCCCCACTTGCCTCTAAATTGATACAGATAACTGTCAATTAAGGACATTGACATTGTAGTCCCCGTGGCCTTTACAGTCTTATTTCTCATCTTCTCTAAATAAGTCCTACACTTACCTACCTTTATGCTTGTGCTTATCTTGTTTTTTCCTAAAGCTTTCTCTATCTCTTCTTGTGAGATATATAATTCCTCTGCCAATTCTTGCTTTAAATACCTCTCACTTCGGTATTCTCCCAGCTAAATGTAAATGTGCTGCATACTCAGAATCATAATGTTTTATTTTAATCTTTTGTGTTACTTAACATATGCTTGCTTTGTGGCCCTCCTCAAGATTACTATAGCGCTATAATTACATTATTGAGCTGAAAGTTTAAATTGGGTAGGGTAGATATGATCATCTGTGAAGGAGAAAAACCCTTTGTGTGTTTTGTACCACATTATTGCAGCACCTCAAACATTACAGGCATGAAGTAAACATGTTGTAAGCATGTCTGTTGAATAAGATTTCGATAGTCTGATCAATAAGAGAGTATGAATTAATGTTTTCTGCACTTTGTCAGTGTTATCCAAAGTTACATGACTCTAAGACTATACTTGTAATCATTGTTTACAAAAGAGTAAATTGTGAATTCTGTAGTTATTTTATAAAATCTAAGACAGTGAATATACATCAGAATCCCCTGTAGAGATTCTGAAAAACAGAGATGACCAAGTATTGCCTGCAGACATTCTGAATAAGTCTCAGATTGAGCCTATCCATATATGAAGTGAAAAAGCCTATGCATATTAGTTGCAAAAAGCTCACTTTCGTACACACAAAGTATGGACACTACTACTGGTATCATAGAATATTATATCTAACATAAAAATTAGAATTTTGAATTACCTAAAACTATGTATAATTTTGAGTTAACTTCAAGTTTCTATAAATAATACACAAATAGTGTATTTAAAAACTGAAGAGCCATTATTTTGGAAAGTTTTGTTAGCTCAATGTATAGATTATAATATCCATTGCTTTCAGAATTTCTTCAGAATGCTTCTGCCTTGAATGGGTTTCATTATTAGACTGCCACTAAAGACTGAGAAGAGGAAAAACATTGAAATAAAACGTTATTCAGTTTTGGTACTTACTCGGTTTCCTAAAAGCAGTAGTGATTTTAAAAGTTTAGAACTTTGTCTAAAATTATGTTTCAGGATTTTCTAAAGCTATTAAGTGTAAATGATCAGCTTTATTATACTGGATAATTACGAAAGTCCTTATTAAATTACCTAACGTATGCATTTTTCTGTTTTAAAGAGGAAAAAATTAAGAATATCAAATCAGCAAAATTAGCTTTTATATCTCTCAAAATCTTACCAGTTTTCATTGTATGCAAAAAAGGTATTATAAACATTTCTAGGATTCCCTTTGTATGAGAGTGCAGGAAGAAACAAAAATTTGTCTTAAAATAGACTCATTGTACTTGATGTTAAGTCTCAAAAAAGTGTATTGATAATTAAAGCATTTTAATTTCTGTCCAAATTGATGGTATAATTTAAATCTAGTATTATATGCTATCCTTTATGTTATACTTGATTACATTTTGCTTAACGAAGTTTTATTTTTTTAAAAGTTGTCGGCCAGGTGCGGTGGCTCACGCCTGTAATCCCAGCACTCTGGGAGGCTGAGTCAGGCGGATCACAAGGTCAGCAGATCGAGACCATCCTGGCTAACATGGTGAAACCCTGCCTCTACTGAAGAATACAAAAACTTAGCCGGGTGTGGTGGTGGGCGCCTGTAGTCCCAGCTACTCAGGAGGCTGAGGCAGGAGAATGGCATGAATCCTGGAGGCGGAGCTTGCAGTGAACCGAGATGGTGCCACTGCACTCCAGCCTGGGCGACAGAGCCAGACTCTGTCTCAAAAAATGATGATAATAAATAAGTTGTCATTCAAATGTGTTTAATATCATAAGCAATGAAAAAATACATTAATGAAAAATCCCAGGAATATAAAGTGGATTAACAAACATACCTGAAAATAAAGTAATGTGCTTTTTAGAATATTTATTTCAAGCAAAAGTAAAATCCTTGGGTAGTTATGACATCAAGATTGTTAATAGTTAACTAGTTGTGTTTTTTTTAAATCAAAATTTTTTTGTTAAACTGTTTTTAACTTTTATAAAATTACATACACAGGGAGACATGTATCTAAAACATTTGCATGTAAATAGTATGAACGTAATTATTGAGTTTCTTCATAAAATAATATTAGAATTATTTTTTAGTTCCTTCAAAAATTTTAAAAGCGTGAATATTTGAAAGAACTCACAAGACCGCACAGGGCATACTTACAGAAGGCTTTTATTTAAAGGCCAAAGGATATTGTGCAGCCAGAAAAAGAACATAGGCAAGCATATAGCATCCAGGACACCTTCAAGCATAGGCACCCTAGGGCCTTTATTTATACACAGACATGCTTTGTCTCCACCTTGAGCCACCAAGAATCTGTGCAATGAATCTTGGCTTCAGGAGCGCTCCAGGCAGGAGTTCCCATCAGGGTCATTTTTTTTTTTTTTTTTTTTTTTTTTTGCCACTTAGTTCACATAGCCTACCCTGGCTGTCTAGTTATGCCCAGTGAAAATCATCAGTAAACAAATCAACAGGCTGCAGGAAGAGATTCATACTTTAAACAGCACATCATAAATCCCGCTGTTCATATACTGGCTAAGAGTCAAGGCTAGACATTCAGGCATCCCCAGAGCTTTCCCAGTCCAACTGTAAATTAATACTTTACTACACAGTTCCTGACTATTTAATCTAATAAAAAGACAAAATGATGATGGTAGCTGCATTGTATAAACTACAGTAAAATTTATAAAATGTTTTAATATGCATTAACTTATTTAATCTTTATAATTCTGTGAACTATATGGGAAAACTGTTTTTATCTCCATTTTATAGATACTAAGACTCAGAGAAGTTAAGTGATTGGCTCAGTTCACATACCTTTTGTGTTTGTAGAGTCAGTTCTAGAAGACAGGCTTTCTGCCTTTTATTTTAGAATTTTTTTCAACCTGTCATGCCAAAAGTAGATAAAAAGAACTATTTACTTACTTTCTAACTGTTCTATGGAACAATGTGGAAAACTACTACTTATTTGCCCCCAAAAAAATAGTATTTGTGTTTTAATGAATATAATATAATATGAATGTTTTCAGAATTTTTTTTATAATGACTTCCAAATTAGGTCTAAGTCCAGTGCCTATTTTTTTTTCTTTTTACCTATGTAGCAGGAGATTTCATCTCAAAGGAATATGAGATAATATATATTTGGAATAATTGTTCATAAATTATTTTTCTAGAATTTTTCACACATGAATATTAAATTGGGCGTGCAAGATCTAGGTAAAATATCAATATATAGTTGTACTTGTAACATTCTCTTTCTCTGTCTTTCTCTCCCTCTCTTTCTCTCTCCATCTCTCCCTCCCTCTCCCTCTCCTTCTCCCTCCCACTCCTCTCCCTTTCCCCCTCCCTCTTCTCACCTTTTCTTTTTGCCCTCTCATTCATTTATGATAGATTTACTTGTCTCCTGTGCCCTAGGTACTGTGCTATCTCCTGAGGGTTTAAAAATTAATAAGATGTGATCCTTGCTTTTAATTATCTTACATTGTATATTTTTTATGAACTCACAGTTCCATAAAGGAGAATCTCTATAGTATTGATTACAATACAGTGTAGTCAATCAATAGCGTATAAAGTATTATATATTATAAGTATTGAGATATAGGGTTTTCACCAAGGGGAAATTAGTGAAGACTTGAAGATAGGGAGACTTTTGAACTAGGTCAAACTTAAGGAATTGGTTAGAAAATGAAGGAGAAGACTAGTCCAACCAAACATGTGAAAAAAGAAACAAAGATGTGTTTAAGAAACACTGAGTGAGTGTTTTATTATACTTGGAATATAAATTACATGGGGGTAATTGGCAAGAGATGAGACTCTTTGATGTTAGATGTTGACTGGCCTTATATGCCATGTAGGGGAGTGTAGACTTTATGCCAAAAAGTGTGGAATCCAGGAATCATTGTTAAATAGGAGTTTTTAGTACTAGGTAACTTTTTTAACAGATAAGATATATTATAAAGAATGAACGAAAGAGGAGACCATCAGTGAAGAGATGAGTTTGGAATCTATTGGAATAGTATTATGAGTGATAATGAAGCTAAAGTTTGGGCCATAGAATGAAAAAGGAATACACAATTGAAAGACAATTTAGAAATAGACTCAGGCCAATTAGATTAAAATAAGGGAAGAATCTAATTATAGAATTTTGGTCTTGGCAAATTGCCTAATCCACCTCTGTTGTTGGACATGAAGTCTTTGAGACGTGCAGCATGGTCAAGTGAATTGCGGTAAGGCATATTACTAGTTAGTGACGGAACTGGGTCCCTGCCTCTAGTGTTCTCCACATTGTACCTTGCTTCCTGTGTCTCCAACAGGTTTTTTTTTTTTCTTTCTTTTTTTTTTTTCCTTGATCATACTATGACCTTATCTTGCTTACAGTTTACAGGATACTCTAATATACATTATCTATTTTTACTTGTTCAGCAATCCCATGAAACAAGTAGAACAAGCAATATTTTATCCTTTCTGAAGGTAAGAAAACCAAATCAGCGTGGTTGCTATGCTTATTCAGAGTTTTCTCAGTTTTATCCTTACTACTTAAATATATTATTCCTTAAGTTTTTCCTTTAAAAGTATATAGGATTTTATAACTGGTAGAATCATTTGTTGATTTAGATTGTAGATATACTCCTAAAATTATCTCTCAGCCTGACGTAGATTTTCCACAAATAAGGTGGTTTTTGTTTTCTCCTTTGGCAAATCATTTTGCAAATGAAGAAAATATATTTTTGTTTGTTTGTTTGTTTTTTCTTTGAGACGGAGTCTTGCTCTGTCACCAGGCTGGAGTGCAGTGGCGCGATCTCGGCTCACTGCAACCTCCACCTCCCGGGTTCAAGCGATTCTCCTGCTTCAGCCTCCCAAGTAGCTGGGACTACAGGCATGCGCGCCAGCCCACCCAGCTAATTTTTGTATTTTTAGTAGAGACAGGGCTTCACCATGTTGGCCAGGATGGTCTCAATCTCTTGACCTCGTGATCCTCCCACCTCAGCCTCCCAAAGTGTTGGGATTACAGGCATGAGCCACCGTGCCCGGCCTGTTTGATTTTTTTTATAATCTTGGTTAATTTAAAGCAAAACATTTTCTTAAATGCCTCATCATATAAAATATTATTGGGACCATTTGAGGGTAGACAGTCTGTCATAGGGGACTCTTTAAATAGTAGTTTTATTACTTATTGTGAATCCTAGGGCATATTGGTAAACCTCTATCAACCTTGCTCTCCTCTACTTCAGTTTGACATAGTAGTAGTCTTAATTCACAGTTATTATGAGTGTCAAGTGAGATGACTGCAAAGCATTTACAGCAGTCCCTGGCCCTAATAACTACCTGAGATGTTTTCAGTTATTATTAGATTTGTATTTTCTATTGCAGGAAATTTATCACTATATAAGTAATGCAGTTTTAAAGACAGAGTCAAAAGGAAATGAATTAACATTTACTTGTGAATTTTGCATCAAATAATTTCTGTAAGTTTTATAGCACAAATACGATTTACATTTAGATACATACATAAAATGTAATTAAGAAATAGGGAACAGTTCCTACACTAAAATATTTTTCTTCTTAAAAAATATGTTCTTTAGATAATCAAAGTGTTTTATACTCAATGGTAAATTACGATGATATTAAAAATCATTTTTTCTGTCTAAAAAGTCTTATCTTATTGTTCTAAAATCATTTCCTATGAGGAGCCAAGAAGATATTGAAACTTACTTGATTCTGTTAGAATGTTCACAAAAACTTGTCTTTTTCATTCGTTGCCAATACAGTCTCTGAAGAAAATAAACATTGTATTATGGTGGGACAAATATTTTAATTTATGTTAAGTGTTTACATAATACAAACTTCTGGTGTCTATGGAATGATCAAGGTATTGAAGTTTAAGTTCATTTTCATAGAAAGTCCAATCTCCATCTCTATAAGGATATTATAGACCTAAGTATATCCTTCTTAGTGCACTGGAGCTCTTGTTAGGTAATGTATCAAGATGATAAAGTGCTTTTTCAAGAAATTTATTGAATTACTTTGATATATAATATAACTCACCCAAATAAAGCATTCATGACCTCTACTTCATACACTTCACCATTCAACTATATTTTTTCTTCTTTAGTGTCTTCTACATGCTTTCATTAGTAATAAAGGAATCTTCCAAAATTTATTCCATGGATGCATTTTCGGTACACAAGAATTAGAACTAATTTTACCAAATTTAGATTTCTATTCTAATTTTTTATTCTTAGCGGTCTATGAAAACAGTGTTTATTAATTTACTTTATTTTTTAGGCAAGCCAAATTAGAGCTGAGAGTTGCTGTAGCAAAAGTGGAAGAGTTAACTAACGCAACTGAAGATCTGCAGGGACAGATGAAAAAGAAGGTATTTCCTATTTCTAAGACAAATGGATACCTGTTGCTTAGTTTTCTTTCTATTTTGTTGATTTATTTTGAATTAGGTGTTAAAGAGGGTTGTCAGAAGATGAATTAATTATTTTTTTACCCTTAAATATAAAATATGAAAGTAGGAAGCTAAACTATATTATTGAAAACAACTTTATAAATAATTTTTTATTTCCATTCTCTGTAGCCTAATTCAATAAAACATCATAATCCCACTTAATCACATCGTTACTGAAATGCAGATTAATACAAGATCAGGTTTCAGTTAACTGGTTATTTGCAGTTGGAAAACAAGCATTTAATACTATTATGTTATTTACTAAAATATTTATTGGCATAATAGACTCTGGTTCTTTTAAATATGTAATAGAGAAATTTCAGAAGGATGTCAAGGAAAAGTCAGGCTTTATTTTTAGATAGATATAATTATTGAAAATTCTCACTCTGGGGCTTATTAGCTATGTAACTTTCTAAGCTTTATTCCCAATCTGTAAAAAGTTGATTATGGAGTTCTAATAATGGTAGATTTTTTTTAAGTGTTACAAGAACCCTTCCATAAGTAACAATTTTAAAACTTGGATACATTTTTAAAACACCAGAAAGCACCCAAAACAGAAAAAAGTAAAAGAAATAAAAATTGTTAATTTTTGGATTTCTGGCCTGTCAGTTCTCCCAACCCCCACAGCTGTGGCTTCAGAAAACACCTCTGTATGGGCTTAAGGTACCCAGGTCAAAGTTTAGGGCTAGAAAAGCAGTAGGAGATTTAAAGAAAAAATAGTGGCAGCAAGAGTAACACACAGAAAAAGAGCCAAATTCTGAGTGTAAATTCTTACCAAATTCATGCCTGACAACTAAATTATGCATATGGAAGTGGGGGAGGGACCCCAGAGAACCCAGTGAAGAAGCAGGCAGAGACCTAAGAGAAATCTACTTTTGAAAGATGGAGATGTATGAAACTAGATATTTGAGTTTACTACTTTTTATAATTGAATACATGCGAGAAATGTGTGCAACTGAAGCATCAGCATACTGAAGCCTTCCTTATTGTTTGAAGTATCAGAGGACAAAGCCCAAAGCTGGAAAGGCAGCTGAAAATTACAAGGGAATCTCTAGAAGCAAGGGAACCACAAAGAGGATGAACCCTACCTCTGCCCAAATCTTGACTGATCTTCAAATTATGAAGGCACAGGGCCTAGTTATAAAAGCAATAGTGGAAAGCAATAAGAACTAATTACATGTATCAGCTGATACATACTGTATGTGGAATAGATTTCAAATTTCAAGACCAAGCAAGATAATTGTCTGCTTGAACTAAAAAAAAGAAAGAAAGAAAGAAATTAATGCTCAAAAGAACAAAACAAGTAACTGCAATGTATTATCTACACTATCGGGTTTTCAATAAAAAATTACTAGACAGAAAAGTATGACCTATACTTGTCGGGGAGGTGCTGAGGGAGGCAGCCATTAGAAACTGACTTTAAATGGATCTATCTGTTAGATTTAGCAGACAGAGATTCAAATCAGCTATTATATATATGTTCAAGAAATTAAAATCTGTTTTTAAATTAAAATCTCTAGGAAGAGATAGATAATTTTAACTGAGGACTGGGACATAATTTTTAAAGAAGAAACTCTAGAGCTTTAAAGTTGAGCAACTGAAATAAAAATTTCACTAGATGGACTCAAAAACAGATTGGGAAAGACAGAAGAAATAATCAATGAACTTGAAGTCAGATCAATAGAAATTACCCTGTCCAAAGAACAGAGAGTTTAAAAGATTGAAGAAAAATGAACAAGTGCTCAGAAATCTATAGAACAATGTGAAGCAATACAACATAAGTGTAATTGGAACTGCCAAAGGGAGGGGGATGGGAGCAGAAAAAAAATAAAGAAATAATGGCTGAAAACTTCCTAAATTTGGTGGAAAATATTAATGCGTAAACACAGAATCACTTTAAGACACATCACAATGATACTGACAGCCAATTATGAAGAGAATACCTGAAAGTAGCAATAGAAAAATGACCTGAACAGAGAGGCAATGATAAGATTAAAGGCTGAGTTCTCATCAAGAAACTGTGGAAACACTTCTGGACATAGGCCCTGGCAAAGATTTTATGTCAAAGACTCCAAAAGCAATTGCAACAAAAACAAAAATTGACAAGTGGGACCTAATTAAACTAAAGAGCTTCTGCATACCAAAGGAAACTATCAACAGAGTAAACAGACAACCTACAGAATGGGAAAAAATATTCGCAAACTGTGCATCTGACAAAGGTCTAATATCCAGCATAAAGAACTTAATTTTGCAAGAAAAAAAAGCATTAAAAAGTAGGCAGAGGACATAAACAGACACTTTTCAAAAGAAGATATACACGTAGCCAACAAGCAAATGAGAAAATGCTGAATACTACAAATTAGAGAAATGCAAATCAAAATCACAATGAGATACCATCTCATACCTGTCAGAATGGCTATCATTACAAAGTCAAAAAATTACAGATGCTGGTGATGTTGCTGAGAAAAGGGAATGTTTATCCACTGCTGGTGGGAATGGAAACTAGTTCAGCCACTGTGGAAAAAGGTTTGGAGATTTCTCAAAGAACTCAAAACAGAAGTACCATTCAACCCAGCAATCCCATTACTGGGTATATAACAAAGTAATATAAATTGTTCCACCATAAAGACACGTGCCCATGTATGTTCATCACAGCACTATTCACTATAACAAAGAGATGGGATCAACCTAGATGCCCATCAATAGCAGACTGGATAAAGAAAATGTGTTACGTGTACACCATGGAATACTACACAATCATAAAAAGAGCAAAATCATGTCCTTTGCAGCAATATGGATGCAGCTGAAGGCCATTATCCTAAGCAAATTAACCCAGGAACAGAAAACCAAATACTGTATGTCCTCACTTACAAGTGGGGGCTAAACATTGAGTACAAATGGACACTAAAGGGAACAATATACACTGGCCCTACTTGAGGGTAGGGGATGGGAGGAGGGTAAGGATTGAAATACTACCTATCAGGTACTATGCTCATTACCTGGGTGGCAAAATAATCAGTATACCAAACCCCCTGACACACAATTTACCCATGTAACAAGCCTGCCCATGTACCCCTTGAATCAAAAATAAAGGCTGGAAGGGTGAAAAAAAACCGTGTGAAAACAGAAAGTATTGGAATAATATATTTGAAATGCTGAAGAAAAAAATACTAAGATTTCTATATTCAGTGAAATCATACTTCAAAACTGAAGGCAAAACACAGGCATTTTCAAATAAACCAAAAATGAGAGTTTGTCCCCAGCGGACCTGCATTCAAAAAATTCTGAAGGAAGTTCTTTAGGCTAAAAGGAAATGACACCAGATGGCAACTCAGATACAAGAAGAAACTAAAAGCAACAGAAATGGCAAATATGAAATAACGTGTGTACATACTTTTCTCTTCATATCTTTAAAAGATGACTGCTTATAACAGAACTAATAACACTGTATTTGATGGATTTGTAAAGTGTGCAGATGTAATATATGACAACAATGGCACTCAGGACTGGGATCCTACATGGATATACACTGTTGCAAGGTTCCAGTGTTTTCTCTGAGCTTTTATCTAAATATTAACTCTAAATAAATTGGGTAAGTTCAAGATGCATATTGTAATCTCTACAGCAACTACTAAAAAATAGTTCAAACAGATATAGCTAAAAGCAATAGAGGAATTAAAATAGCATTCTTAGGCTGGGCATGGTGGTGTGCACCTATAGTCCCAGCTACTTGAGAGGCTGAGACAGGAGGATCACTTGACCCAAGGAGTTTGAGTGCAGCCTAGGTAACATGACAAGACCCTAAAAAAAAAAAAAAGAAAAAAAAAAAATGGCCGAGTGCAGTGGCTCATGCCTGTAATCCCAGCACTTTGGGAGGCCGAGGCGGGTGGCTCACTAGATCAGGAGTTCAAGGCCATCCTGGCCAATGTGGTGAAACCCCGTATCTACTAAAAATACAAAAATTTGCCAAACGCGGTAGCAGGCGCCTGTAATCCCAGCTACTCGGGAGGCTGAGCCAGGAGAATCGCTTGAAGCTGGGCAGCAGAGGTTGCAGTGAGCCAAGATCACGCCACTGCACTCCAGCCTGGGAGACAGAATGAGATTCTGTCTCAAAAAGAAAAACAAAAAGTTATGGCATCATAAAAAATATTTGTTAACACATGAAACAGGAAAAGAAGAACAAGAAATTTCTTTAGAAAGATGATACAAATAAAATTTATTAATATAGGTCAAAGCATCACTATGTCAAAGAAGAAAGACCCTGTGATTACCTTGATACTTAATGAGACATAGAATAGTATAGTTAAGAGAGCATATTCTAAAGGCAGATTCTCTGCATAGAAATCTCTCTCTTGTTTTGTTAGACTTGCATTATAGAAATAGTCTGAAATATTGGTAGAAATCTATATGCAATAACTTTTGAGTGTTTTTTATGAATACAGGATTGATGATGAAGTTCTCCCCTCCTTTTTATTATACACATGATTTGTTTCCAAAGTCACATTGTTTCTTTTAACGTATGTATTGGAATGCTAATAGCATAGTAACTTTATAGCATGAACTGTTTTCTTTAGGCTGTATAATGGTGTATTGAATTTTCACATACTCAAAGTAAGCTTCTGGTTTCTTTATTTTCCAGGAGAAGGATGTGGTGTCTGCCCATGGAAGAGAGGAAGCATCAGATAGGCGCTTACAGCAGTTACAGTCCAGTATAAAACAATTAGAAATAAGGTAAATTGTTAAATGCACCTAGCATTGTTGATATGCTTTAAAAGATATTTTATAATAAAGTGTCAGAGTGCGATATTTACTAGAATAAATATTTTATAAACTCTAAATCAAAACTATAATCATAGGTGTAAAATCTGATTTAATCGACATTATTTATTAAAAATTATATTCAACAGATTGCTATACTTTGAATATATATTCAAAGATAATTTGTTTAATATGATTTTAAAACCTTTACTAAGTACATTAATTTAACTTTGAACGAGAATAGTTGTGCCAAATTTAGTCCAGTACTTTTTGGGACACAAATAAAACCCTTGATATCATGCTTTTGTATCAGTACTGCAGAGCACAAAGTACACCTTTATTTTCATTTGTCCTTAGGTCAGCCTGCAGATTTTGGTGTGAACATAGTTGACCTTCAGTGACCTAAAATCTTTCTTTCTTCTAAAGAGTGGTTAAAATTTTAAAATCATAGTTAAGAGGAAATTTGATATTACCTCAACCCCTCTATAATTCTGTACTTCTAAAATAATACAGTTACAGTAGAAATAAACCATTAAAATGGAAGGCAAAGAAAGGAGAGGAATGTTATTTTTAAAAGCTATTTTTTAGGAATCATGAACCATAAATCCTACAAAGAGGATTAACTTCAAGAGCTAAATGTAGATTCTTTTTGCATCTTGCGCATAATATGTCAGAAAAATCTTGGAAGCTGAAGCTTGATCATCAATCCTTTTGGTCCTCCAGAAGGCCAGGTGCTAGTGTATCCTGCTTCCCAGTACTGTTCTCCCTTGCGTTCTTGGGAGTTCTAATTTGCAGTGGCCCTTCGGATACCTTTACCCATCACTCATCTCTGTCCTGATAGCCATCATCAATTGGTGTCATGTTTTTCAACAGGAGTATTGGCTTTTTGAGTGAGACAATTCTTAGTTGTTTGAGACTGTGCCAATAACTACAGGATGTTTAGCATCCCTGGCACCAAATACGAAATTCTAGTCGCACCTCTTAGCATTGTAACTACCAAATGTCCCCACACATTTCAAATGCCAATACCATCATAGTTACAAACCGTTGAGTATAGGACACTGGTATATCAGAATGGTCCATGCAGTACTCTTTTTAAAATCTTTTTTCTTTGTACAAGCTGAGCCATATGACTTGATATTAGATTGTGGACTTTATTTTAGGTAGGGAGAATATATATTTGTCTTTGCTAAGAAGTAATTTTTAACCAGATGCTAAAAGTCATCTTGAAAAGAGAACATTTTCCAAGTGCTTTGATGATTTTATTTTGCTATAAATGAATAATTTATCTGTTTAATAAAATCTTTTCATTTGACACAATGACTATAATAAAAGTGAAAATAAATATATGACTACCTCTCCCACATCAACAATGCCTTTTGTGTGCTAATATTTAGAATAACTAATACAGGTAGAGGAAAACAAATATGATCCTTGCAGAAATCAATAATAATTAGATTTGAGAAGAAAAGAAGTGAAATGAAGTTTTAATAATTTTTATATGTTTGTTTGTTTTCAGTAATTTTGGGCAATATAAAGGAGATATATGCAAAGCATACTTGAAACCCCTATTTTTATGCCTATTGAACAGGAGTAGTAGAAAAAGGTCTAAGAGATAGTTGAGATATACCCCAGTATGACTAGATATGATTTTCCGTACATTGTTAGAAGAAAAGTCTTTAAGACTCCCTCCTAAGACGGACTTTCGTATTCACAGGTGAAGCATCATGTTTTCAATGTGTGTTGAGCACCTACTGTTGTACCAACCAGTGTTTTAGGTTCTGGAATTCTAGAAGTGGCCTGTATCTGGTGATATCTGATTATCTCTGTAGATGACAGAGAAAAGTCCTTAAAACAACATTTATACCTATTTAAACAGATACAAAGGATTATTCTCAGTAGGGAAAATTCACCAATGGATACTACTATTAAAAATAGGGTTTTTAAAAAATAAGTAAAAACTTAAAATGAAGTCTGATTGATAGGCATCACTTACTTGTATAATCACCCCCACCACCTTCTGACCTCCATTACTCATATGCTTAAATTGTTAGGGAAAGAAAATTATTCAATAATATAATTGACTCTCAGTTGGCTACCACTATCTGCCTGAATTGATATTTGAGATTTCACTCATATGTACTAAAGAATGCACCCAGATTTATACATCATTCGTTACTTAATCGGAATCCAAATCACTTTTTTTCTCCTTTCTTCAGCAAATATTCACTTACTAGACTGAAGACATTTTAAAAGCTAAGTTACCATAGGATATATGTATATGTTTGAGAGCTTGAAAAGACTAATATGAAAGTGATTGAAAAACAGAATTTAGATACAATTGTTTTTCCTCAAGATTTAGTTAGGTGGGTCTTTAGTACTGTGAAAGACCAAATGTACCAGATAATTCAGGAGATTATTTTATACAGGCTATTGCAGTAGAGAGAATGCTCATTAATGAGGAATGTTTCAAAGAAAAGGAAGGGGCCTGAGGTTTTATATAGGTGGATAAACGAGGGGTGCATGAGTCTTATGGGACTCATGAGGAAGGATGGAGGTGGGTCTTATTTTGGAATATGCAAGAGCAGGGTTATTTTATGCTGTTAACTCTATTCTGAAACACAAAATGATAGAGGGGGTTTAGAGGACAAGGGTGGGAGGATTTCTTAGCCATCCCTGTTTTCTTGGCTCAGGTAAAGTCTAATATCAGTATAAGGGAAGCACAAAAGCCAGATACAGCAGACATAATATACGATTAATGTCTGTTCTTAAGATTTGAGGCAGATATTTGAATGGACCAACAATTCAGTAACACAGGTTAGAAATGGAGGAGAACAAAGTAATGATTAATAATGATTGTGCAGACTATTCCATTCACATAACATGTCAGACTAAATATTCTGAAAAAAACCCTCTTAATGTAAGCATCTTGATAAATGACAACATGATTTGTTTTCAAAGTTGTTTCTTTAACTTACATATTAGAATGCTAATAGCATAAAAAATTTATAGCATGAACTGTTTAATTACATTTAAATGCTCAACTTATATAGTTGGAAACTCTCAAGCATACAAATAAAAAAACAAAAACAGGAAGCTAAAACAAGAATGATAAATAAATGACTTGCCTGCCAAGGACGTCAGGGCTGGATCTATATTATGTCACAAGAAGGTAAATGTCCTTGGGCAGGCTAGAACCCTTGAAGGAGCTACACTCTAATTAAAAGGCTAAAATAGAAAAAAATTTCTGCTTCTTAACAGTGATAGCCAACCAATAAAACTATTTCCATCATGTAGCCAAATGGAAAAAATAAAAATCATAATAATCATTGTAGTCTTCTCTGAGAATGTGTAACCATAACTCTGCCCTCATATGACACTGTTGTTTAATATTATACTATCTGTTCATTTGGAAACCTCAGCCCCAAAAACTAAAGTGGCAACAGATTGGTAGGTAGTCCTGGTGCATGGAAGAAGCAATAGTAAACCTTTGGGTGAAATACTTTTGAACACGGACCCCTCAGGATTCCCACAAATTAAGTTTAGACAGATATGAACTTAATCAAAAATTACCAAATGCATGAGAAAGTAAACCACTTGACTGACAGGAAGAGGGTTTTGAAGTGGGTAGTGGAGGGGAGTGTGGAGGGGAGAATAGAGAAGCCTGCTTCTTCTACTAGTTAGAAAAAAGAAATGCCTGATAATAACAAATAACAAAGAAAATTATAAAATGTGTCTTACCAAACATGTGATAAAGCCAAAGTAATCAAATCAGTAATCAAATTAAAATGAGTTGAGCATGTAAAACTAAGTAGATTAATGAAACATAATCTACTAGTAAATTATTATATTTGTATATATGATATTTGCATATTTGGAGGATGGTAATAGGAGTATTTAAATTCATTAGTTACTAATGGTACTCAAACAACCGGCCATTAGTTTGGAACTTAAGTTGGACTCTTCTCTTACATCATACTCAGGAGTAAATTCAAATGAGTCAGGATTAAAAATATAGGGGTAAAAATTAAAGTCATGGAAATCTTTGGAGGAAATCTAAGAGATTACACTGACAATTTATGGATGAAGGAGACCATCTTTATAAAAACTGAAATCCCAAAAGTTGAAAAATAGTCAAATTTAGCTGTGTTAAATTTTTAGTGTGATGAAGATTCCCTAAATAGAGTCAATAGGCAAGAACAACAAAAGGTAAATTTGGAAAAAAAAAATATTTTCAGCATAAAGGACAGACTAAGGGTTAATATTTATAATTTATGGTTCTTATAAAGGGAAGAGCAAAGTAAACAACCCATCAGAAAAAAAATGTGCAAAGATTAGAAGAAATTCAAAGAACAAAATTCATTTGGCTTACAAAAGGAAGAAAATATGCGTAAAGTTTCTTATAGAGAAATACAAATTAACAGTGAAATGAGGTTACATTCATTAGACTAAGAAAGGAAGGAGCCTTTATAACTTGATGAGATTTCTATATTATTAGATGAGAAAAGCAAGTACAGAAAAGGGTATATATTATGATTTTTATTGTTATAACAAAAATTAAAAAGCTCCTGTGGTTAGCTGTATGTATAATATCTGTGTATATTTATGTGTATATGTGTATGAGTGTATATATATATAAAATCATATGAATATTGAGAAAATTATTTTAATATGTACATTAGTAAGTTCACATAGCTTGTCTGGGTAGAGAGCATGAAAAGGGAGAAAAGAGAAAAGACCATATAAATGTAAAGAACAACTCATTTCTTAAGGGTTTGCTTTGTGTCATTGTCATGTAACTATATAATACAGTGTAATACCATAACAAGTATAACATAATTAGGATCAGAAAATCCAGGCTCAGTCTCAGCCCCACTGCTCATTAGCCCTATGACCTTAATCAAATGCCTGACCTCTCTGGGTATGTTTGTTGTTCTTTAAAATGAAGATATGGAGATAGTAAAACCTACTTTATAGAAGTGTAATGAGTATCAAATGAGAAAATATTAATACCTGCGAAAGTTACTAGCATAATAATACCGGTATTATGCTACTGAGTAGTAGATGCTCAGGAAATCTCCCTCCTTCCCTTTAAAAAAGTTTAACTTTCCCAGTGTAATTATTGATTTCTAGATTATGTGTGACAATCCAAGAAGCCAACCAATTAAGAACAGAAAATACACATCTGGAAAAACAGACCAGAGAGCTACAAGCAAAGTGCAATGAATTAGAAAAAGAGCGATATGAGGCTATTGTAAGAGCCAGAAATAGCATGCAACTCTTAGAAGAAGCTCACCTTCAAAAAAGTCAGGTAAGACAGCTAGTAAATATGTTTAGATATAATAAAATGCTGACTATTCTCCCATGTGACCTCACAGTAAGGGATTCAATAGCTGCAGAATAAATGCATGAAAATGAAATTGCTATTCTCTTCATTAGTAATCATACCATATTCTTGGATGGTAAAACCAAATATGATAATATGATAAAATGTCAATTCCTTTCTAAAATAATGTATAAATATCAGACTTTTCTTATTTTC
Source organism: Mandrillus leucophaeus (assembly GCF_000951045.1). NCBI lineage: Eukaryota > Metazoa > Chordata > Mammalia > Primates > Cercopithecidae > Mandrillus > Mandrillus leucophaeus. The sequence goes on along the minus strand of NW_012105509.1, from coordinate 968,416 downwards.
CCAAACCCTGTGTAACTAATCTTCAAACCCTGTAGTCTCATACTTAAAAAAAAAAAAAAAAAAAAAAACACTGTTACAGTGCTTTACTGCAGTATACCCTATATTTTATTCAGTTGAATCTGATAAATCTTATCCATCTCTATTCCCCTTCGTCATATACTCAATTACTTTAATAAAGCAGAAGCTTAATTGGCTTTAAAGATTTATTTACCAAAGTCTTCATGTCACTGTTCTTTTTTAGTTCTCTAACAATTGTGATTCCTGTGCTATCAAATACAGTGTTCCTTGTCATATACGGCTTCCCTATGAATTATGTATTTAGTTTATTGAAGTCACAAAATAAATGTTTTAATGTTTATTTTGCTGCCTCCCTTATGTAGAGTTCATTAAATCATTAATTTATTTACCAACATTTATTGAAAACCTAGTATATGCAGAATACTCTGCTAGCAAGTATGTTGGGATACAAAGGAAGTGCTTTGTTTTATGTATATTTCCCTTTTTACAGAAGATTTTTCAAGAGATCTAGTAAAACAGAACATAGTGTAAGTTGGATATTGAGAAGCTAATAAATAAAAAAAAAATTATCTAAATCCTAACTGTGGGAATGCTAAGGTGTTTATCATGCCTTTCAACTAATATTTTCATCTGTGATCTGAATACTGTCTTTTAGAATGGTTAAGAGGCACACAATAGACATAATATGCTTGGGAATTGTGTCGAATACCTAAATCAACTAGAAAAATTAAGGTCAAGACAAAATTTTTATCTCTGCCCTCTGAAGCCTACTTGTATGAGCACTCTTAATACCAAGCCATTAAAAATAAACATCTTGTGTAGAGCACAGTGGACAGAGAAAAGAGTAGGAACACTCATTGCCCATCCTCCTCCCAAATTTTCTCACTCAAATCCTAAGTCAACAGACCCTCACAGAGACTGTCTATGGCCACAATATTAAGCTGCTCCTTGACTCATTGCTTAGTTGCTAGAGGTTTCCCATCTTCAGTTGCTTGTTCAAAGTCAACGGTTCTCCCAACCGATCATACAAGCAAGGCAGGAAGTGCAGCCTAGCATAGTTCCCCTTCTCCCCCTCAAGGTTATTACGTAAGAACAGCTGTTACTTGTCACTAGCTTACTTGTTTAAGGTGGAGGAAATTTATCTTAAAAAGCAATTTTTAAAAAAACAGGTAAAAATGTGTATGGTACCTTTGGAAGATGGTGGGAACAGAACACAGGGTCACTTACATGTTGATTTAAAATGGATTCAACTTGGCCTAATTGAAGGAGTTCCAAGCCCAGAAAAAAAGATTTGTGTTAGAAATATAAATATGGGAATTGTCAGCATATAAATGATATTTAAAACCATGAAATTTGATTAGACCACTAAGAGAAGGACATATAGAGAGGGGGCAAGAACTGAACCTTGGGTAGTCCAGTGTTAAGAGATTCAGGAGATGAGGAAGAATCAGCAGTGTAGACTGAAGAGGAATGATCAGTGAGAGAGGGGGAAAACCAGTACTGTGTATGATGTGCTGAAAATCACGTGCAGAAAGTACAAGGAGAGGAAAGTAAATATCTCAAGTGCTGCTGGTAAAGAAGTACTGAAAATTTACTTACAGATAATCAACATGGAGATCATGATAGTGAAAGCCTGATTCAAGGAAGTATAAAAGAGATTGAAAGAAAAAGTCTTGGAGATGAACATGTTACAGAGTTTTGCTTCACAGAGAAGCAAGGAAATGGAGTGTGACTGACAGCAGAGCTAGGATTATGGCAATATTTATTTGGTGGGAGATGGAAATGATTGGAATGATAGAAACACATCAAAGAGACAAAAACAAGTGGTGTCTGCAGTGATCAAGTTATGAGTTAATGAGTGACATAATTTGAATAATACTAAATAATGGAAAGAGAAAGAAATTCAAGAGATTCTTACAAGGATACAATACCTAGATTTGATGATTTACTTTATATAGGGACTCAAAAAAAATGGAAAATTCAAAAATGGTTTTAAGATTTCTGGCTGTAGAGATTAGAAGGGTGTTAGAAACATTGGCTGAAATAAATACCATAGAGAAAGTGTCTTTAGTTAGGACAAGGGCAGGTGAGGAGGTTAGGGAAAATAAATATCATTCATGATTTCAACATGATATTCAAGTAGAGATGTCCCAGAAGTTTTGAATAAGGTGTTTATAGAAAGTGACTAGTGGATAGGTTTTTACCTGTTACTATCTTTGCTAATAATGATGTGATCTATAACATGAAATGATTGTTTTCTGAAGGCTCTACTTGAGGAGAAGCAAAAAGAAGAAGACATAGAGAAAATGAAAGAGACAGTTTCTCGGTTTGTACAAGATGCTACCATAAGAACCAAGAAGGAAGTAAGGATTTTTAATTATATTTAAAATTCAGAATTTAAGTCACAACTAAAGACTAAATTCTACCTAAATATTTGTAAATTAAAATTAAAATACTTGCCTACATAGTTATAAAGACTGTTTTGAAATTATTAACATAAGTGTTTAAAAACTAACTAAAGGAACTGAGTAAAGGCTCCTTTCCTTTAAATTTATCTCCAGTAGGATAGTGGGATATACTGAATAGCCCTCCACTTGATAAAATAAAGATGTTCCTTTTTTTTCCTTATCTGTATTTTTTGTGGGCAATATTATTTCTCTTCTAGGTGAACTGTTGCTTTAAACTGGATTTTAAAACTTCATCAGTTTAGAAAAAATAAAGTTAAAATGTTTGCTTTCTCCCAAGCAACTAGGTGGTAGAATTTTTATTTCCACAAAGCCACTGTATAATATTTCTTCCTGTAGAAGTATTTCTTAGAAATCTATTACTTTTACAGAATCATGGTGTAAAGAAAAAAAAAAAATCTATTACTTTATCTTTATATGACCGAAATTAGATAATTTCCCAAGATAAAATTTTTAATTTAAGGCAGAGTCCAAGTAAACCGTGTGCTTTTTAATTTCTAATCTTCTATATCCTTTCTGCAGGAGCTCTGTCCTTCCTATTCGTGAAGTTGAGAGTACTGTAACATTGGACTATAGCCTAAAATATTCTTGACGACATATTTTTTAAATAAATATTAATAAACTTTATACTTTTAATGATAAAAATATTTTATTAAAGTATTCATGGTATGAGCATTCCTCTAATTGTATTTTCTTATCCTAAAATAAATTCACATTGATTTTGGGGTTGATGAAGCTCATCTTTTGCATGAAACTTTAAATAATCTAAGTAGGATTTTTCACAAGCATTGTGATCTCATTCATTCCAAATGTTTTGCAAATGGAAAATACAGATGCTTCCTAAAATCCAATTATTTCCCTATTCAAATATGTAATCCTTCCAGGCATCTGAAGCTCAACATGTCTGAAACTGAACTTACTCTTGTAGTCAGTCCCAGATTGTTTCTTCCTTAGGTGTTCCTGTTGATTTCCTGTAGCCAGCCTTTCCCCGCCATTACAACTATTCACTCAGGAAGTATTTATTGAGCACTTCCTGTGTGCCATGCATTTTGCTGGGTCTTTGCCCCCTCTGAGTTCCACACTCTTGCCAAGTTAATTTTTTTAAGTAAACTTTTAAAATTATTATTAAAAGTGACATATATTCATTGTAAAAAGAAATGGAAAATATGTATAAATGAAAAATATGTATAAAAGAAAATTAAAATTACAAGTTTAATACCCAGAGATAGCCACTATTTTTAGCATTGTTCTGTGAATTTCGTTTAATCCCAAATTATTCACAGCATGTCCTTCAAATATGTAGAATTAACCTGTTGAATTGAGAATAACTTTATATGTATCTCTTCGTATTGACTGAAGTAAATACAATGAATAAATTGTCACATATTTCTGTTCTGGCTATAAAATTGAACAAAAATATGACAGTGGCTTATTTCTTTAAAAAGTGAAAATACTTTATTTCTTAGATATCTCTCAAATAAATAAAATTTGTAAAAAAAAATACATTGTTTACTTTTGATTTTAAGTCAAAGCTAGTGCCATTATTGGATTTTCCTATTTCTTAATAGTTTATCTTACTATTTGGTTTATAAATATCCTTACTTTTCATAAAATTATAGAGGGAAATGCTTATATAAAGTGAGGATAGGATGAGAGAAGTGTATTAGTCCCTCTACAGACTTCAAAACCCCAATCACAGTAAACTACCTCACTGAAATGTGTATTTCCTCACATGACGAAAGTTTACATTTTGTTTCATTAGATACTAACTCTAGAAAATTCCATATGACTTTTGGAGCACAGAAGTTTACATATGATATGCCATCAGTGTCAATAGTTCTACACAGTCCTTTCAAAAGGCATGAATAGTTTGATTCATCTGTATTTGCCAGGATTACTATAAATGTATTTCAAAATATGTACCCTCCTGTTGTCATAAACCCTCAAGTTAGCTGTATCATTTCTAGATACTAAAAAGAACACATTTTAGAAATATGTGAGAGAGAGATAGACATGACAGGGCTTGTAAGAACCAAAATTTTTATATTATAGGAACATTTATGACTTAATTTCTCTGCCTCAGTTTTCCTCATCTATAATGGAAATAATAACAACCTCATTGGATTTTTGTGAGAATTAATGAGATAATACATGTAAAGCACTCTGAATAGTACCTAACACACATTAATCCTCCATAAATTCTGTTATTGTTACTGATCCATAAACAGAATACATTGATTTTTAATATAATTATTCATAGGAAAAGTCTACATCAAATTATAACCTTGAAAAGAGCTAAAATAGGCTGGGCGCGGTAACTCACGCCTGTAATCCCAGCACTTTGGGAGGCTGAGGCAGGCAGATCACAGGGTCAGTAGATCGAGACCATCCTGGCTAACACGGTGAAACCCCGTCTCTACTAAAAATACAAAAAATTAGCTGGGCCTGGTGGCGGGCGCCGGTAGTCCCGGCTGGAGGCTGAGGCAGGAGAATGGGGTGAACCTGGGAGGCGGAGCTTGCAGTGAGCCGATATCGCGCCACTGCACTCCAGCCTGGGCCACAGAGCGGGACTCCCTCTCAAAAAAAAAAAAAAAATAGCTAAAATAGACCCAGAAATAGTATGCTTGGCAGGCCTTCAGAAAGATAACTTATATTAATTAACCGTATAAAGTACATGGCAGTATTGTAAATGTTCTAAACAAGGTTTACATCATATTTTCAAAATAGTCCATCTTACAAGATACTAGAAAATTCTCAAAGACCTTTAGATCATAAAAGTTTACTGATGATTTACCATTGGCATCAGTATTCTTCAGAGTCCTTTTAAAAAGCATGAATAGTTATTAGAAAAATTTATTGTCATAGAGAAATCCTGACGAGATGTGACTAATTTTTCAAAATACTCTGTGCACATTAATAGTGTTCTTTCTGAAGATATTTAAATGTTAATTAAATTTTATTAAATGTTATTTATTAAATATTGTTAAATCTTAATTTATCTTCAGAAGTAAAAGTAATTTAATACTGGGGTGTGATGCGTATTATTTTAAAAATTCTTCTGTTTATGAATCAAAAGCATCCTATGATGAAGATGTCTGACAACCACAGTCATTTTGGATATACCATTCTATTCACTCTTCTTCCACTTTCATGGCAAATTCTTCGCTCTTTAATATATTGTGCGCTTATTTGTCTTTTATGCCCTAAAAGTTACAATTTTGTTTTTATCAAAATTATTCTTGTATGTGTTTTTATCAGATATTAATCATTTTTATTCTAGACCCAAATAATGAGTAAATGTCTTAATTTACAGGTTGCAAACACAAAAAAACAATGCAATATACAAATTTCTCGATTAACAGAAGAACTTTCAGCCCTTCAAATGGTATGTTTGACTATGCTGATATTTTCTTCCAAATATTGCTTACTTTAAAGGCCAAGATATATACTATTGGGGATTCATTCATTCAAAAGATGCTTATTGAACCAAGCCCTGACTAGGTGCTAGGAAAAAAGTGAAAATCCAGATAGACATGTTTGCAGCAGTCTTGTGGCTTATGTTCTAGCAGGAAAGATAGATGGCATTTATCGCATTTTACTGTAACTACCTGTCTTTGACAGAGAATGCACAGGGTGCTATTGCTAGCTGTAGCTCCTATCATATGCTGAGTTTTTCTGGGAAACCAAGGAGAAAGAGAAAGTATATTTAACAGTGGTAAGGAAGAAAGACAGAAAGCTTCCTGAAAGAAATGAGGACTGAGGAATGAGAAGGCCAAGAGGGGAGAGGAAAAGATTGTGTGGCTAGAGATGGGATTGGAAATAGAAGTTTAACTTGAAGTTTGATGTAAAGAAATTTAATAACCTTGCTTACAGGAGAATAAAAGTACAACAATTTTCAAGAATTGAGAAAATGTTTATAACTTCACATACTCTCATCTTTTCTGACTCCCTGTATCACTTTTTATCTCTATTACAAAATTTATCAATAAATCATATCTTGTAATAAATGTCGTGCATTAGGTGTATGTTGATCATACACTGTCTCTCTCCATGAAAATCTTATATCTGCAATTAGATTGTAGCATCTCAACATAGTAGAGTCTTACACCTTCCTTTATTTTCCCTATTGCTTGCCTAGTACAGTGTTTTGCAGAGTTTATTTTTAAATGTTTATCAACTGAATGATATATTTAAACACTCTGACAGAGGAACCACATTTTCTTTTGCCATTCTACAAACTTTGGAGAGCACATGATGGGATTTTAATCATCGTGTATTGGGTCCCAAATGTAATAGAACAAGGAACATTTATTTTGTATTTGTTTAATGTCAATTATTTTAATAATGTAGGAACATCAAGTAAAACTAGTGGGATGCAATGCGGCCAGTTAGTCATGTGTAGTTTTTTGTTGTACAGTTTTGCTTCCTTTTCTATCACTCAGTTATTTCGCTTGTTCTCTTTCATGGGCTGATTAGCTATCAAGAGATTAGTATCTTTGTGGAAAAAGAGGAGTAGAAGGATACTACCCCAGTCCAAGATCATTTAATGGATGGTAGACTCTTCAAGGGCATGAACATTCATTCTTTCTGTATTCTCAAGGGAACAAGGACTGGCTAAGACTTCCAGGGATTTTTCAAATCATTATTAGCTATGTGACAACCAGAGCTATATTAAACTCACTTTAGAGTAAAAAGAATGACAATTTCAGTTTATTGCAAAAAGTGTTTCTTATGATAAAACAATTCTACTTCATAGCTAAGTGATTTTTCTAAAACATCTGGTAGTCATGTTGATTCTATGGGGAGAACTATACTGTGTAATTGAAAAGTTTGAAGTATTAAATATGTTAAAAATATGTTCAAAGGAAAACATTTGGCTACTTCAAGACAGATTTTCTCAAAAAATCTAAGCTGCAGTTTGAAGCATAATAACCTGATGCTTGCTATTGTTTTCTATTATTAACAATTTTACTATCTATACTAATAGTATTAGTATTAATATACTATCCATCCATACTATTATTTACACTATGAAGTCCAGGAAAGTAGTTAAGCATACTTTTGCTAACCCAAAATTAAGGTATGCTCACAGGAAGGAGAAAAACTTGTATTTTAGATGAGTGTGCAGATTATTTAATAGATTAAGAAAAAGCCAGAACCATTGTATTTCAAGCTACATATCTCCCTTTGAAGACCAACGTGTACCTAACAGCCTTTGTTTTCTCTGGTAAGGTGTAGTTTCTCTTAAGAATATTCAAGGTTTTATTGTGCCATGTAGCAGATTGCTATTAATCTATATCAAATAAGAAAATTAATTATAAAATGTTCAAACTTACAGAAGTAAAATAAAATGTTCATTATGATCTTTTCTTTGATGAATGAATTTTTTGGAAGTCTTTTTTTTTTTTTAGTTTATAAATACATGAGGATTTACACTGCCTGTTATTGTTGATTTCTCATTTGGTTAGGTCGGCAGCACAGATCATGGTGTATATGATTGGTTCTTAGTATGTTTTGAGACTTCTTTTATAGAGTATTATTTTGGAAATACTCCATGAGTACCTGAAAAAATACCTATTATTTTGTCATATTTTCCCCCAAAGGTAGGCATGTCAGTGGTGATAAGCAAATATCTCTAAAAACTTTGTAATAGTAATTTTTGATGTTCGCTTTAGTATTATAGTGCATTTATAATAGAATTAGTATGGTAATTCTCTCTAAAGGTTTAAACTTTGCTGTCTCATTTTACTTTTTTTACCCCCAAGTTAACCAAATATTCTTTAGGCCATCATCATTTGTCAGTAAAATGGTGGATTGGGTGGAGAGGGATATGAAGCCTACTTACACATGCATTTCTTTATATACCACTTACCAGCCCCAGAAGTGTGAACCAGACTTTGTTATTAACATATATTAAAAATCACATGGGAGGAGTTACAAATGTAGGTAAAATCCCAAATTTAGCACTGAAGCTACCCTTTCCTGGATAAGCAACTTCCTATATGAATATATGGAATATTAATGTTGCATTTTGTATACACTCAGGGTTCTATCTTAATAAAAGACATTAAATTTAAATTTGTCAACTGATTTGTAACATAGGGTTAAAGATCTTCATTATAATCAATGGTGATTAATTTTGGGTCACAAAAGAAGCTTACTTTAAAATTTAAAAACATATTGAAGTACACTTCTTCTATAAAATAATTGAACATCATTAGTAAGTAATGCACTGTTAGCAAAGCGGGTTCCTCCAAAGTATGATTCACAATTAGAAAAAAAAAAGAGAGAGAAAAAAAGCCATACCCATTACCCATTCTCCAAAATAAATGTATAAATACAAATAATTGTGAAGAACTAATAATTATTATGACTTTTTTGTTTTAGGTGCATTAGCAAAATTAGATTTTATTATCTAATTGATATGCTTGCTAAATACTGAGTAAAATCTTTTGAGGAGAAATACTTTATGTTCATGCTAATAAAATATTTTTAGTATTTCTGTTTGCTATAATTTTTGTAAAGAAAAAAGTTAACTTTTTTAGAGTTTATACACCCACGTATCTTTTAGGCCATGGGTTATCCCTGAGGGTTTTGTGCCACTATCTGGTTCTTACTTCCCTTTTCAAAATACTTGATAAGAGTATGTAAAAAGAAAATCTATAGTATGAGAAAGGAGTTCCATTCATATTTTTTTCTCCCTGGAATCCCCCAACCTCTGTCTCCCACCTAATCTGTTTAATTAGAACTCCGTGGCATCCTACTGCTGGAGGCAGTTTCTGAAATCCTGGGTTAGGTTGCTCTTCAAACATTGAGTTTTGTCTTTAATCAATGTAACCTTAAACTTGTGTTGATAACTATGATATTCCCATTATGAACAAATTATTTTACTTCTCCATTTTTCCCCACTTTTCTTAAGATGTTACCAAATGTATATATTTACAATATGACTTGAATTTATAGGAGTGTGCTGAAAAACAAGGCCAAATTGAACGAGTCATTAAGGAAAAAAAAGCAGTGGAAGAAGAACTAGAAAAGGTAAAAAGAAAAAGGAAATATAACTACCTAAAACCCAACTGCTAATAGGCAACATTACTGTCTGTTTCCATCATGCTATCTACTAGCAATTCCTTTATTTGTTAGTATTGTCCTGGTAAGTTTTTCTTTTCTTTTCTTTTTCTTTTTTTTTTTTTTTTTTTTTTTTTTTTTTTGCCATGGAGTCTCACTCTGTCACCCAGGCTGGAGTGCAGTGGCACGATCTCGTCTCACTGCAGCCTCCACTTCCCAGGTTCGAGCAATTCTCCTGCCTCAGCCTCCCGAGTAGCTGGGACTATAGGCGCCTGCCATCACGCCTGGCTAATTTTTTGTATTTTTAGTAGAGATGGGATTTCACCGTGTTAGCCAGGATGGTCTCTATCTCCTGACCTCATGATCCGCCCGCTTCAGCCTCCCACTTTCCTTAAATATATATAGAGTCTGCAGTTAAATACTGATGTTGCCTGGATACAATACTTTTCCAAGAGCGGCTGTATTCTTTGAACTTTGTACTTAAAGTTACAAATTTTTTGAAGTAGCTGTATTTCTTGCTTAAACCTCATCCTATGAAATTTCACTTTGTCTTTACTTTCTTTTTGAATTTTATATTAGCTCTTATGGTGCTTAGGCCATCTATAAATAAAACAAGTATATATAACCAGAAAATTATAGCATTGCTATGATTTTTACCTTTTAGAAGTACAGATTTTAACTTCACACTTAGGAAGAATATTTACCCCCGTGATATTTCAGAAAAACTATTGGGAGAAGTCCATAGTTTAAAATTCATTTATTTCATATACTTTTGTATTAGCAGTAATATCCTACTCTTTTAAAGTACCTTGGAGAAAGAAAGGGAGACCAAATTTGATTGAGCACTTACTGTATTTTAGGTGCTGCATTAAGAACTTTCATAGAGAGGTTAAGTAACTTACCCAGTGTTAAAAAGTGGTAAACGGTAGAGTCAGAGTTTGATTTTCAAAGAAGAGCTATGTAGCATAAAAATTATGGTCTATATCTATTATCAACATGAAAAAAATTATGACATCAGTAAAAGAGTAATACACAAAGCAAAACATAATGTACAGTTCCATTTGTGAAAAAAAAATAACGTGTTCAAAGTAGGACTTACAATTACCACTCTCCTGCAAGGTAGGTCCCTTCTGAGTTTCCATCTGCATATCAGTTCCCATTTAGATTGCCACCTGTTATACATCAGGGTTTGGGATGAATGTTTCAATATCACATGGCAAAGGTTAAGGAAAAGGCTTTTGGGGAAATGTAAATCTTACAAGGCAAAAGACAGCAGGTAAAGGGAAAGCACAGCACCTTATTCTCCCACTGTTCCACAGACCAGTGTGCTAAGGTCAAAGAACTGCTGGGTCTGCAGCATAGTTCTGTATTCCAGTAGCGGAATGTTGACGTGCTGATACTCCATGTTTTTATAGAGAGTGACAAAGCAGTCCTGTCAGTGGGGAAGACACAGGTTACTTGGTCAGGCAGTCTAGATTTCGAGGGTAGCTGTGTGCAGGATTTGCCTCAACATGTGAACTGCTTAGCACCTGAAGACCTTGGATCCCTTAGGATGTTACAGACCCTGTGCTGTAAGAGGGAGCCCCATTGCATGGAAAGCTGAGCTTGGGTACAACCACCACTGTTGAAGAAGGGGAAGCCCCATCCAAGCTAGATCATTGTCCAGGTAACCCAGAGTGAGATTCTAGAGTCACTTTCAGAGAGTTCTAGTTATTGCACCATGGTATGTATCTTTATTTTTGAATATTAGAATAGAGGATTGTATTGAACGGTATTCATCAAAGAATCACCAGTGGTTATCTCTAAGTTGCCATTGATTTTTACTTCAGCTGCTTTACATTTTTGTATTATTGCATAGTTTACCATGAGCATGAATAATTCCAAAAAAATAAACTCTATTTTTTAAGAGACAAGGTCTTGCTCTGTTGCCCAGACTGGAGTACAGTGGACATGATCATGGCTCACTGCAGCCTTGATCTCCTTGACTCAAGGATCCTCCTACCTGAGCCTCCCTAATAGCTGGGACTACAGGTGTGAGCCACCATGCCCGGCTAATTTTTTAATTTTTTTTAGATAACGGGGTCTTGCTATGTTGCCCAGGCTAGTCTCAAAACAATTATTATTTTATATATCAGTTTTTAGCATTTTATTTTGTAAATGTGAGAGAACCAGATTTAATTATTGATATGTTTCATATGTTACGGTCAGAACAAATGAATACATGTTCATGGCTTTTCATTTCTTCCATTGATTTCTGTTTCTAAACTGTTTATTAAGACAGTTTCTTCTGTAATATTATATACATAATAAGCCTCTTCTGCAGATTTACCGTGAAGGCAGAGGAAATGAAAGTGATTACAGAAAACTGGAAGAAATGCACCAAAGATTCCTGGTTTCAGAGCGTTCAAAAGATGATCTTCAGATGAGACTGACGAGAGCAGAAAATAGAATAAAACAACTTGAAATTGAGTAAGTTTTTCTTTTGGATTTTCTGTGATAACATCTTCAGAATTAACACGATTTTTGACAGATTCTCTACCTTTCTTTTTTTTTTTTTTTTTTTGGTAGGACTTACAATATATCTTATGTTGAAAAAAAAATTTAGGACCAAATATAATTTTATTCAAGATTATTTCTGAAAACGAATTTCTGCAGGAAGAAAAGGTTTAACAGTAGCATACCATTTTCTTTTAAATGTATCCTTTCTGGCAATTAAATAGGATGTTTATAATATTGTTGTCTTTGTACTAATTGTGAAGCTATTATAATATCTTGCTTATATTCTTTTATATTACCTATATTTAGTATGTTTCTTGTTATAGTGAATATTCTATAATGATCCATCTTGTATATTTTATTGTCTATAAAAGTGATAAAGTCATAATTTGACATATCCATTCTGAGTATTTTTCTACCTCCCCACCCCGATGGTATTACCTAACATAGCAAAATTTTCTTATTTGAATTGCCTGAAATCTCTATCTCTGTATGTGTTCAAAATATATTTTTTAAATAAATACTAATACCTAAGTTACTTAATAAAGTTTTTTTCAAAAAGAGATCCTGCAAATTTGTTTAATAAATATATGTGTCATTTTCAATAACCTATTCAGATAATCTGCTCATATGGTTACTTCCAGATCAAACCTGCAGGAGAAACTGGTTTATTCCAGCATAAATCTTCTTGTATGTACTAAGAGAAGTATCACACATGAAGGCTTTTCCCAATACCATACATTCACAGGGCTTCTCTCCAATGTATATACCCATATGTCTCTTAAAGGAGGAGTATTGAATGAAAGCATTCCTGCATTTGTTTTAATTCACATGGTCTCTCTGCATTATGAGTATTTTGTGTGTGTGTAGTAAAAGGAGATATCAATGTCTTCTTTATGTTCCTTATATTCATAAAGTTACTCTCCAAGGTGAACTCTCACATATTTCCTAAAGGGTGTAAACATAGAATAAGGTGCAAGGACTGGGTAAAAGACCCTCCCATGTTCCTTACTTTCAAAAAGCTTCTCTCCAGGATAAATTTTGGAAGTTGAGTGAAGGATAAGGATTAGCCCATCTTCTTTAGATTTACAGGGTTTTTTCCAGTGTGAGTTCTTTTCCTTCATTAAGGAAATGAGAAATGACTAAAGGCTCCCATGCATTCTTTTTATAAGCAGAGTTCTCCTCAGTGTGAATTCTTACACGTTCATCAAGACATGAGGAATTAATGAAGACTTTCCCACATTCTCCACATCCAGAGAGTTTTTCTCCTAGTTTTCATATGTGCTTTAAGATGTATTTGATGAATTTTTCTTAGTCACTTCATTTAAAGGGTTTCTCTTGAGTGTGAGTGTTCCTGTCCATTTCTAATTTCAGGAATGCTTGGAGTGCTGTAGTCTTGCATCTCCTTTAATCTCTGGGAATCCCCTTTTCTGTATTTTGTTGTTGTTGTTGCAAATAATTTGTTTTAAAAACTAGTTCTTAGTAATGTAGAGTTTCCTCCACTACATGCCTATATATTGATGCTGTTTACTCTGTCTCATGTAGTTCCTAAAAACTAGTAATTAGACCCAGAGGCTTGATCTGGTCTAGCTTTCTTTTTTTGTTGTTGTTTTTGGAAGAATTCTTCATAGATGATGATATTGTGGACTTCTATTAGGAGGCTCACAATGTGTGGTTGTTTCTGGTCTCAGCCTCTTTCTGGTGTTAGCATCCTTTTATTATCATTGCCTAGATATGTCACTTTATTAGAAACTTTATCAACCAAGGTTTAGACAGAAAAAAGACTATGAGTATTGTGGGAATAAAGGATTTAATGTAGGAAACAGAATTTGCAAGAATGTGAGAGTTGCTGGGGAAGCAAAGATCTAGAAAGACAGAGGTAGAGATCAAAGAAAATCAGTCACTAACTGTTTTCACCCAAAGCACTGGCAGATATGGGCAGGTCAGAATGTCAAAATAGGACCATAAAGGAGTGGTTCATGGTGATAAAACTGCCACCATGAGAAAGTTGCTTCTTTATTTTAAGAATTTTTCTGCTTGCAAAATACTTTTAACTAGTAGTTTTCTTAAGTTTTCACAATATTAGTAGCATTTCTATACAATTCCCTGTGAAACCTATTAACCAGGGAATGTTCACAGGGCTTATCTGTTATTGAAAAGATGGAAGTTTTAAAAGATAGGAATAAAAATTAGCAGTATATTGACTGAAGCAACATTAACGTATAGAGGTTGTCTCACCCGGTGATCAGTGATCCATTGTTGAGAAAGTTCAGGAAATATAATCCATTTAACCTATGATAAAATGAGAAGTTTACAGAACTAGAAGTTTATGAAAACTTTCTAAGACATATAATGGGAAAATATAAAAGTAGATTTTATAATTTAGTAATATAGTCAGCTATTGTGTTAGTCTATAGAGTTTATTGATTAAGTAAAGGAATGTTGGTTATTATCTGCTTCATCCTTTTTTTGTTCCTTCGGTTCATTCCCTTGAAGTTCTCCATACACAGTGATTCTTAATGTTAGTACAAATTTGAAAGAAGTCTCACATTGATTTTCTAGATAAGTGATAACAGTTCAGTTCATCTGTTCTTAGTTAAGATTTGAATATATTTAAGTTGAATGTATTTGCCTGGTATAACATAACATTTTGAAACCACATAGTTTCAGTCTAAAGTGGAAAGAAATGGCTCAGAATAAAGCAAACAAAAGTCCATGTGATAAAATGTAGACAGACTTTTATCTTCTACTATAGATTATTAAGTTTAAGGATTCTTTTCATTTCGTTTTTTAATTAGCTCCTCAGAAGAAATATCACGTTACCAAGAAATGATTCAGAAAATTCAAAATGTGTTGGAGTCTGAGAGAGAGAACTGTGGGCTTGTCAGTGAACAAAGGCTAAAACTTCAGCAAGAAAATAAACAGTTACGGAAGGAGACTGAGAGTTTAAGGAAGATTGCCCTGGAGGCTCAAAAAAAAGCCAAATTAAAGGTATTTTCAAGACTAGAGTTAAATGTGTACTTACGAAAATCAAAGTATGGAGAATATTTAGAGATACCTAGCAAAATATCTTTAAGGCCCCCCCCTTTTTTTTTGTGCCTTCTCATCAAATAGCACTAAGTCATAATTCAGAGTGTTAACCAATCATTTCTGTGTTGTAGAACTTGGCAGGCATACTTGAAAATGATTGCCTTTGCTACACACACAAAAATTCTTTTCTAACCATGAAATATACTGTTATTCCTGCCAAAGCAATTTAAGCACCACTAGCAAAACCATAGATTAGGTAACTTTACAGACTGCCTTCCTCTCTTCTCTCCATATAGTAGCCTTTGAAAAGTTGAACTTCTCTAAAACTAACTGTATAGAGGATGTTACAACAGCAGGCTCTGAGAACCATTCACAGCTAGTCTGAAAATTCCGTGGCAGGAAGAAGGCAAGAGGCAAAAATGTCATCTAAAACAAATTCCCTTTCTTTTCTCTCTTATTTCCTTGTCCTTTGATGCTTATATGGTTTAGTAGTAGGAAGATGATCCTCCTTTTAAGGGACTTTCAAGAAACACAAATATCTTCATCAACATCTTGCTTACCTTTCCCCATGTGATGAGACTTTTATAAAAAGTGGCACTGACTTTTTATGATAAATATCTACATCTTCCAATTTCATAGTAAGAATATGAAGAGGTCATGTCATTGTTTTATTTTGGTTTTTATTTCTGGGAGAACTCCTAAGAAGTCATATTCCAACCTAATTCATGTCAATATATATTTTTTGAATGCCTCCTATTGCAAGTATGAAATACCCTAGTTATTTGTAAAACCTTGAACTCTGAAATGAAAAAGAGAGTCTTATTTACAGAGAAGTTTTTACTTTGAGCTTTAGACTGTGGGAGTTCTTTGAAGAACAGGGAGAGGAACCATACCACCAGATATCAAGACTTGATAAAAAGCTAAAATAATTTAGACAATGTGTTATCAATATAAGAATAATCAACTTGATCAATGGCAAAAAATTGAGTCTAGAAACAAACTCATTTATCATAATCACTTGATTTATAACAAAGGCACCATTGCAGTTCAGTGAGGGGGAAACTGGCTTCACAAATGGTGCTAGATCAGTCAGATCCACATTTTAAAAATAAAACTTAACTCCTATATCACAGCACATATGCAAATTAGTTGGAGCTGCCTTGTAGACCTAAATGTAAAATGTGAAATGATAGTTTCTAGGAGAAAATCTTCATGCCTTTGGGTTGGAAAATATTTCTTAAACAGAGCACAAAAAACACTAATCATAGTGAAAAATCCAAGCTGAATTGGATTTCACTAAAATTAAGATATTTTTAGTCACCAAAAGACACCATTAAGAAAGGGGAAAGTACGAGAAAGTATTTGTAGTGCATATTACCAAAAAGAGAGCTCATATCCAAAATATAAAAACTCTTACCAATTAATAAGAAAAATATTAATAAGGAAAAAACAGCTAATAGTTAATAAGGAAAAAATAGATATTCCATTTCCAGAAAAGGGCAAAAGACGTAAGTAGGCACTTCATAAAATAGCATATAGGCAAATATGTTCAACTTCACTATTTTTCAGGGGAATTTAAATTTAAACCATAAGATAACAGTACACACCACCAGAATGGCTAAAATTAAAAAGACTAAAAATATCAAATATTTGTAAGAATATAAAGCAACTAGAACCTCGATAGATACTGCTGGGAATGTAGCAGTATCTTTTAAAGCCGGACATACATACATCCTGATATGGTTTGACTGTCTTCCTACCCAAATCTCATCTTGTACTTCCATAATCCCCACGTGTCATGGGGGGACCCAGAATCATGGGGGCAGGTTTTCCCATGCTTTTATCATGATAGTGAATAAGTCTCGCAAGATCTGATGGGTTTTTTTGGTGTTTTTTTTGTTTGTTTTGTTTTTGTTTGTTTGTTTTCAGATGGAGTCTTGCTCTGTCTTTCCCAGGCTACAGTGCAGTAGCGCGATCTCAGCTCACTGCAGCATCCGCCTCCCAGGTTCAAGTGACTCCTGTCTCAGCCTCCCAAGTAGCTAGGACTATAGCTGTGTGCCACCACAACTGGCTAATTTTGTATTTTTAGTAGAGTTGGGGTTTCACCATGTTGGCCAGGCTGGTCTCAAACTCCTGATCTCAGGTGATCCACCTGCTTCAGCCTCCCAAAGTGCTGGGATTACAGGCAAGAGCCAATGTGCCCAGCTCTTTTATAAAGAGCAGTTCCCCTGCAAATGCCCTCTTGCCTGCTGCCATATAAGACATCCCTTTGCTCTTCCTTCACCTTCTGCCACGATTGTGAGAACTGTGAGTCCAGTAAGCCTCTTTTTCTTTATAAATTACCCAGTCTCGGGTATTTCTTCATAGCAGTATGAAAACGGACTAATATATATCTTATGCCAAATAATCCTGGCTACATACCCAACAGAGGCTTACGTTCATCAAAACATGTGGACAAGAATATTCGTAGAGGCTAAAAACAATGATTTCATTAACATGAAATTGTATGAATAAATTGTGATATATTCATGTAATGGAATAGAAGCAACAATGAAAAATAATGAACTATATAAGCAATAGTGGATAAGTCTCATAGACAAGGAGATGAGCAAAGAAGCCAAACATACAAAAGCTTATATTTTATTTCACTATATGGTAGTGAAGAATAAGCATAATTATCTATGAGGATACTATCAGAATAGCTACCTTTTAAATGGATGAGTACTGATTAGAAGGACACATGAGGGAACCTCCTGGGGTATCTAAATCTATTTGATGACTTCGGTATGTCAGTGTATGTGTAAAAACTGAGCTGATCTTTTAAGACGTACACAGTTCATTAGAAGAAAGAAACAGATAAATCTTCGCAGAGGAAAGTAGGCAAGAATAGCAAGAGTATACATGAAACCAGAGTGCCTATGAGTTTGATGGTTGGACAATTATGGAAGCTGGGTGATGGGCATACAGGAAGTGTAACATTCTATTTTGTGTATGCTCAAAAGTTTTCATACTAAAATATTTCTATGATTTTTAAAAAGTGTACTTTGGTGAAAAGAATGTGTCTTCATCTCATTATAAACTGTATATGATAAATTTCATATGCATTATGTTAATATGTTAATGATTCCATAAAACATTAGCAGGAAATGTAGATGAATATTTAACTGAAAGAGAACTTTCTAAGCAAAAAAAGGGAAGAAATTGCAAATGAAAATATTGATAAATTTAAATATGTTGTTAAATATTTAAAACCATTTTTAAATGTTCCAAAAAGAAATCACTGGGAGGTAGATAGTTTTAACAAATGTGACAGAAAGCTCTAAGACCATACCTCAGGAGCTTTTAAAAATACAAGATAAAAATATTTGTAACCGAATAAAAAATCATGTGAGAGATTAACAGAATCTACAAACTAAGAAAAAAAACCAGTAGGCAATAAGCAGTTTAAACTCACTATTAATTAATTGCTAAGTATCTCTGAGTGAACATGCAGCTAAAAGTATTAAATGGTACATATTTACTTTAGAGTCTAAAATTCAGTCATAAGAAAATAATTAAAATATTTCACAAGTTCATTGCAGCATTATTTATACTAAATTAGAAACAACCTAAATATCTAGAAGTGAATAATTATGTTACATCTATAGATAGCAAAATATAGAAAATACAGAACATTAAAAAGACAAATATAAAGTCCCTCTACTCCCAAAACTCAGATAATACTTCTGACTTCTACATAATTGCTTTTATTTATGAATTTTAAAATTGTTACTTTAGTGTATAAAGGATTACTACCTGTGTGTGTACACATATATATTTTTGATATATAGTGTATATGTTTTTAATAAGGTACTGTATTGTCATTAAAAACTATATTTCCAAATAATTTATCATGCATTTATATTGATACACCCTATGATTAATATATATATATATATATATACACACACACACACACACACATATACGGGTAGTACTCCTTTACATACTGTAATAACAATTTTAGAATTCATATATAAAAACAATTATGTAAAATTTAGAAGTGATTGTCTGAGTTTTGGGAATAGAGGCACCTTATATTTGTCTTTTTAATGCTTTATATCTTCCATAGTTTTATAATATATATTTGTTTTGTTTTCTTTTTTTAATCATGGGTGGGGATGCAATCAATGAATTTTCCCTATCTAGTACTCCACTTGATCTGTCTTTAACATTTCACTTCAATGCTTTGTTATTTTCCATAATTTTACAGTATATATTTGTTTTCTTTTTTTTATAATGAGTGGGGATGGAATCAATGAATTTTTCCTATCTAGGACACCACTTGATCTTTCTTTAACATTTCAGGATAGTAACTGATGGTATGGAGAACAAAAGAGTGATAGAAAGTTTATCTACCCCACATATCTCACCAAATCTGTGTCTAGCTTAAGAGAATAGCCATTGATAAAGAGCCGAACCTCTTAACTAACTAGCTATAATTCTATTTTAGGGAGGAGGAAGGCTCTCAGATAAATTGCTTTGTAACTGATTCTTTCTTTGACAAAATAGGAACCTGGTGCACCTACACCTTGCTGTTTTTCTCCCCATTGCAAAAGAGTATGATCTTCAGTAGATCAACTGAAAGAAGCCAAAAAGATAAAGACAGTGAGAAATTGGGAGGTCAGTAGGCCACGAACCTTAACAATTTATCATCTGAAGTTTTCATTTGATCTTAATGCCACTGCATTGATTTCAGCCCTAGCTTTCACCTTTTCTAACTACTCCTTTTGCCAAGGCTCTCCATTTCTTTATGGTCTAAATTCCCCCCTCATAACCATCTAAAATTAAGAAATAGAGTCGTTTCCAGCAATTCAGTAATCTACTTGTGTGGATATTTCTCTGCAAAGGAAGGAAGAAGGAAGAAAGAAGAGAGACCATAAAACCCTTTTTCCCATCCAACTTTCTGAATTTTATCATTAGTGGAATTTTTGTAATAGGAGATAGTTGTTGGGGCCCTTAGCCTGTCAGCATTACCACAGACCTGTCCAATTTACTTAGCAATTCGAATTGTATCTACTAAAGGCTATGGGGCTTGTTAAAGACTGAATTTTGACACCAAAAAGCCGCCATTCAATCTGCAAATATGTTTTGACAACCGTACTATGTTCCAGGTGCTAAATATGCAATAGTAAACTAAACAGATATGGTACCCATCCTTAAAAGCTTATAATTTGCATGTAGGTGAGCAAACTTTAAATATATAATTATAAACTCAGTGAGTTCCAAAAGTTGAAATAGGTAAGCAGAAAGAGATTATTTCAGGCAAAAGAAACAGCATGTGAAAAGAACCAAAGAATAAAAAGGCATTATAGTGGAAATAAAAGAAAGGGAAGGGAATAGTGTGGCACAACACAAGCTTGTAAAAGTAAGCAGGGAACAGGTTATCATGAAGGATCTTAAAGCAAAGCTTGTGAAATGATAAACAGATTTTCCAAGTGAGAGTGGGAGTTAACTAGGCAGCCAAATTATAAAACTGTACAGATGCATAGATCAGTTTTGTGTGCGTATATGGTTTTTTGTTTTTGTTGTTGTTGTTGTTTGTTTGAGAAGCTCTGTCACCCAGTCTAGAGTGCGATGGCCCGATCGTGGCTCACTGCAACCATCGCCTCCCAGGTTCAAGCTATTCTTCTACCTCACCCTCCTGAGTAGCTAGGATTACAGGCACCTGCCACCTCACCTGGCTAATTTTTGTATTTTTAGTAGAAATGGAGTTTCATTCACCCTGTTAGCCAGGATGGTTTCGAACTCCTGACCTCCAGTGATCTGCCTGCCTCAGCTTCCCAAAGTGCTGGGATTATAGACATGAGCCACCGTGCCTGGCCCATAGATCAGTTTTTAACACGTGTTCGTGAGAGAGAGAGACAGACACTCATAAGGGCTGTACTTTTTGTTTTCCACCTGAGATGTTAGACTAACATGATTTCTCCAGAGGAGGTGAAGATTAAGGCAGGGAAGGAGAAAGGGCAGGCAATCTAAATTTGCAGAATCTAATAATTCAAACATTATTAAGATAGCAGCAGGGGTCAAGGGGCCTCAGTAGGTTTGCACAGCAGTAATACAACCCAAAACTAACACATCCAATATTGTTTTTCCAGTGTCTGGATTTATAAAGTCTTAAATTTCTGCATGTGTACTATTTGAGAAAGCAAACTGTAGAGTTTTAGGAAGCATGTTGCATTTAGCAGGGGTGGCAAGGACAGGATGTTTGCAGTTTGCTTCAGTGAGTCAAGAATTTTGTTGTTGTTGGGCCTTGTTTTGTGTTTTTTGACATGGTAAAGTTGAGTCTCGTTCTTTTTTGAGTTTGAGAGTAACCGTGTTTAATGAATTACTGGAAGTCTAGCCAGCTGTGGCCATTTTTAAAGCAATTAAAGTATCACAAGATAGTTGTTCTTTATAATACTTCTTTAGTATAGCAAAATATAGATGGCCTGAGAGTACAATAAGGAAGTCAGATCACCTTGCTGCCTTTTTCCACAAGTGTTTTTCATCTGAACCACAAAATGTAGAAAAATGTTTCAGTAACTTTTTTCTCAATTTCCCCAAACATGGTACTTAGGTAGTTATATTCTAGACACATATGAAAGAAGGCAAGTCATTATATACATTGGATGCCTTAAAGCATTAGGGCTTAATTCTCTCCCTGAACCCCAGTAGAGAAAGCTTCTAGGGTATCCAAAGAGCATTTACTTATAAGTTCATTCTGCAATTAAAGTGCTTTTACTATAATGACATAAATTCTTAGAAGTGTACTGAAGACAGTTTCGTAAGAGATTTTCAAAATCATTATTTATATTGTCTCTTTCTCCTGAAAAATAATTCGTTCATTAATCATTCACTAATACTACAGCTGAAGTGGTAAAGAAATTCCTGTATATAATTATCTTTGACTTTACAAAGCCCTTTGAAAGAATTTCAAGTTTAGTATGTAAATCAAAAGTGGTTTGAGTAAATACCTAACTCAGATACCAACAGCATCAACACTTTCCTTGGATTCTGGCAACAAAAATCAGAGTAAATAAAGAGAGAAGTGTTACGTTGTAATAGATAGTACACTTTTACTGGCATGTTAAGGTGTTAGGGAAAGTGTTGCAAAAAACATAGTTAATCATAATTCTAGTTTTACTGACATAACATTGTAAGTTTTCATTTATGATGAAGACCAATTGTAAACTTGATTTTTTTTTTTTTTTTAAAGACAGAGTCTCACTCTGTCACCCAGGAAGCTGGAGTGCAGTGGTGCGATCTCAGCTCACTGCAACCCTCACCTCCCCGGTTCAAGCGATTCACCTGCTTCAGCCTCCTGAGTAGCTGGGATTACAGGCACACACTCCACACCTGTCTAATTTTTGTATTTTTAGTAGAGAAGGGGTTTCACTATGTTGTTCAGGCTGGTCTCAAAACTCCTGACCTCATGATCTGCCCGCCTTGGCCTCCCAAAGTGCTGGGATTACAGGCGTGAGCCACCGCATCTGACCAAACTTGATTTCTTACATAGTTTTGTCATCCAAACATTTCTGTCCCTCTGACAATACAATGAGTGATTCCTTTTGTATATATCATTGAGCAGTATAGCACCTATAAGAAAAGAAAATATGTTTTCATTTTGTTTTTTAGATCAGTACAATGGAACATGAATTTTCAGTAAAGGAACGTGGGTTTGAAGTTCAATTGAGAGAGATGGAAGACAGTAATAGAAATTCCATTGTTGAACTGAGGCATCTCCTAGAGACTCAACAGAAGGCAGCCAATAGGTGGAAAGAAGAAACGAAGAAACTTACTGAAAGTGCTGAAATTAGAATCAATAATCTAAAGTAAGTCTACTGTTAGTTGTTTGACATGTTTTACAGAAGAAATTCTTTAACCTGTAATTTAATGTCCTTGCCATACTTTTTTAAAAAAATGTATAATTCTGAACCTTATCTTTTTATTCAGTAAATATTTATGAAACTACTGTAAAAATATTATGTCATAAACCAAAGCAAATATTATATTTTTTACAAATTTCATGCATGTTTCATAAAATGTAGTAGTTTTTGTTGGATATATTAGTTTAGATAGTTGCAACAAAATCTGTTTCGCCTGCAAAACCTGAAATAATTTGTTCTCTGGCCCTTGAGAAAAAGTTATCTGACCCTTCCTCAGAAAAAACTTGAGATTTTTGTGCTGAATGAGATGGGAAGCTCAAGAGCTTCAACGTGGGAATGAGATTAGAGAGGTTCGAGCAAAGTGATGTGATCAGACTTAAATGTTCAACAGATGATTGTGATCACTGTATGATCTGTATCACTGTATGATTTACTATAGTAAACCTAAAACTACTATAAAAAATAAAGTCTATTAAAAAAAAGAATAGACTGTAAAGAGGCAAGGGTAAGAGAAGGAAGAAAGAAACTAGTACTATGATAGTCCGCGTATAAAATAGTGGTGGCTTAAACTCGGTTATAAAGGGTTGGTGATAATCACAGGAAGTTTGCTTTGGGCTGTTAAGTATGAGCTGCCCAAAAGATATTTAAGTCAAGATATCAACTAGTCAATTATGTATGTAAGTTGATATTCAGGGGAGAGATTACAGTAAGAGCTATAAACTTATGAATGACTAACATACACATGATTTTTAAAGTCATGGAATGAGAACATGTTGAAAAAGAGGATAGAGAGATGGAAACTGAGGACTGAGTTTCAAAATGTAAAGTTTAGGGAAATTATTCCACTGAGAGAGACTGAGAAAGCGTATCCAGAGAAACAGAAATAAAGACAAAATAGTAAAAATAAAAAATAAAAATTCAGAAAATGAATAAGCAATAATGGGTGATATTTATTGATTTTTTTAAAAATATTCCTTTAAAAAACTAGGAATAGAATTTCCTTAATTTTCTAAAGCCATCTATTCTATAGCAAACATTGTTCTCAGTGGCAAAAAATAATGTCAATAACATTCTTTTGAAGACTGAGAAGATGTCAGAGAAGTTCACTATTACCATTTCTATTGATCTTTGTACTGGAGTCCTAATCAGTGCACTAAGGCAAGAAAAAGAAATAAAAGGTTGACAAAATGGAAAGGAAGACAACATGGTTAAATATGTAAAAAGTCCAAAATAATTGATAGACAAACTATTAAGTGAATATAGAAAAACCATTTGTAATCTATATACCAGTAACAAACATTTCAAAAATAAAACTTTAAAAGTAATTTATAATTACATCAAAAAACATCAGATACCTAGCAACAAATCTAACAAACGATATGTAAGACTTTTGTTTGAAAACTATGTATAATATTAAGAGTAATTAAAGTCTAAATAAAGGCAGAGACCATGTTTATTAATTAGAATGCTAAATATTATAATTATGTTCATTCTCCCCCACCAATATACCTATAGATTCAGTGTAATCCCAGTTAGAATCCTAGCACATGGAGCAATATCTGAAGTATATTAAGGTTAAAAAAAGGTAATGTAACAGTAGGTATAGTATTCTACTCATTAAGAGTGAGGAGTGTGTGTGCCTGTGTGTGGGTTTGTGCACATATGTGTATATAAACAATATATGTACACACACACTCATACACACACATATACACATTTGTGTTTTTAAAAATGAAGAGGTGAGCCAAAAAATAATTCAAAGGTAATCTCTGAGAGGAGAGAGGGGGACAGAATGAAGGATAGACTTCTTTGAATGAACCTTGTTTTGTAGATTTATAAGCTTAATTTTGGAACTATATAAATGTTTATATAATTATTTTTCAAATTAAATCAAAATTTGAAAAGCAATACCTAAAAATCAAAAGTAAAATTAAACAAATTAACTTAATTATATAGGAAGTTGATGGCTTAACTACATAGATGAATTATTTCAAGTGATATTAAACATAGTAATTAGACTGTGTGGGATAAAGCCTAAGGATTAAAGGAAATGCAAGAAATCATAAACTGTTTTTAGTAGTCATATTGTTAGAAATAATATTCATGGTGGTGTTCTGAAACTTATAATTATAGGATAAGGCAGCTGAGTTATTATAAAAGTCTTTAAGAACCGAATTTTTCATCATAAAAGAGAAGAAACTCAAAAGAAATTGAATAAACTTGTAGTTCTAAATTGGAATTGAAAATATGAGTTTATGAACTCAAGATGTATTTTACTCTTTAAAAACGTGTATTCCCTAGTTCAATCTTTTCAGTAAACAGTGAAAACAAGACCAGTATTCTTAAAAGGTCTTAAAAGAAACTAAAGGCTGGGCACAGTGGCTCACGCCTGTAATCCCAGCACTTTGGGAGGCCAAGGTGGGCAGATCATGAGGTCAGGAGATCAAGACCATCCTGGCTAACATGGTGAAACCCTGTCTCTACTAAAAATACGAAAAATTGGCCGGGCATGGTAGCGGGTGCCTGTAGTCCCAGCTACTGGGGAGGCTGAGGCAGGAGAATGGCGTGAACCCGGGAAGCGGACCTCGCAGCGAGCCTAGATCACGCCACCGTACTCCAGCCTGGGTAACAAAGCAAGACTCTGTCTCAAAAGAAAAAAAAAGAAACTAAAAGGTCTCCTAAAAGAGACTAGGACTCTTTGGAAAAATTATTGATTACAGATTTGGGACAGGACAGTACAAGGTAAGCCTAGAAAATACTTTTTCATCACAAAAAGCAAAGAGAAGGTATCAAGATTGCTGGGGTCACATCAAAATGGCCCATGGACCAACTTAAGGTAGCTCCCCCGGCCCATGTGGGGACTATCTGCATATCAAAAAGAATATATGCAATAAATTGAAACATATCAAACATTTTTTAAATTCATGACTTCAGAATGGTTTTAAGTAAAGAAAAAAAGTCTTTGGTCACCTTTGGAAGATGCTGTAAAATCAACTCATTCTAAAAGAAAAAATATGAATAAAAGGAAAAATCAAGTGTTTCTTCTACCTTTCCTTTATTCACTGTATGTTAACAAATGGCATTTGGTCTTT
The DNA here is from genome assembly GCF_000951045.1 of Mandrillus leucophaeus. Classification (NCBI taxonomy): domain Eukaryota; kingdom Metazoa; phylum Chordata; class Mammalia; order Primates; family Cercopithecidae; genus Mandrillus; species Mandrillus leucophaeus. The sequence goes on along the minus strand of NW_012105509.1, from coordinate 942,340 downwards.
TGTGCCATAATAGACCTAGTGTGAAGCCTCCAACTTTGTTTTTCTTTCTCAAGATTGGTCTGACTGGGGTCATTTGTAGTTTCATACAAATTTTAGGATCATCTTTTCCATTTCTATGAAAAATGTCATTGGAATTTTGATAGGCATTGCATTGAATCTGTAGATCACTTTGAATAGTATCAACATTCTGACAATATTAATTTCTTCAGTTCATGAATACAAGATATCTTTCCAATTATTTGTGCCTTCTTAAATTTCTTTGATCAAATTTTGGTAGTTTTCAATATGGAGATTTTTCTCTTCTTGGTTGAATTTATTCGTAGGTATTTTATTGTTTTAGTAGCTATTGTAAATGGAATTGTTTTCTTGATTTCTTTTTCAAATAGAAATAGTTAGTGTATAAAAATGCCACTGATACTTTGTGTGTTGATTTTGTAACCTGCAATTTTACTGCATTTGTTTATTCTAGCAGTTTTTTGATGAGGTCTTCAGGGTTTTGTATATGTAAGATCATTTCATCTGTAAACAGGGGCAATTTAACTTCTTCCTTTCCAATTTGATGCCTTTCTTTTGTCTTGCCTAATTTCTCTGGGTAGGACTTTCAGTACCATATGGAATAGACGTGGCAAAAATGGGCATTCCTTGTCATGTTCTTGACCTTCAGAGGAAATAATTTCAATTTTTCACCATTAAGTATGATACTAGCTGTGGATTTTTCATAAATACCCTTTATTGTGTTGAGGTAGTTCCCTATATTGGGTAGGAAATTGTTTTTTTAGAAAAATCAAAGAATGACCTCAAAAATTATAGATATTTTAGATTTTAACTTAAGTTTTATACATGTATATTTTAACATATAAGGTTAAATATATTTAACCAATAAATACTTTAATTCATGCCATGAATATCTTATAAATTCAATTTTTATTACCAAATCTTATTTTAAATGTTCTGTGGTTTATACTTTTTTAAAAACCTATAATGCAGGTACTCTAGAAAGGAAATTTTCAGTTTTGTTTTTAATTACAGACAAATCTATTGTCATGAATTATTTCTCCTCAAAAGCGTAAACTGAGGCAGAGATCTGGCATGGGCACAAAGGGTCGGTGTTCCGGCATATGGCAAATGCTAAAGATTAAAGTAGAGATGAGAAAGAAAAGGACTTGAATCAATTTAGAGGAAGATGGACAACAAATGTATCAGTGACATGAAAGCCCTGTGTCCTTTCCACAGAGAAGTTTGGTATCCTCATGACTTGGCAGCTGTCTTCCCTCAGAGCAAATAATTCAAGAGAAAGCATGAACCAGATGGGCTATAATTGTTTAAAAAAAAAGGATAGAAATATAATAGATTTTATGAATAAGCATAATTATCTGGCTTGAGAGTTGAAGGTAAGAAATAAACTACAGAAGAAAAGATTCAAAGCTCAGCAGTGAATCACAATTTTGTAAGAATATATTTACTGGAACATAAATTTGTAACCAAAAATTAATCATAAATGGAATTTTTAATGATTTCTGATTAAAATTCTGTAGGCCAGGTGCAGTGGCTCATGCCTGTAATCCCAGCACTTTGGGAGGCCAAGGCGGGCTGATCACGATGTCAGGAGATCGACCATCCTGGCTAACACAGTGAAACCTGTCCCTACTAAAAATACAAAAAATTAGCTGAGTGTGGTGGCGGGCGCCTGTAGTCCCAGCTACTGGGGAGGCAGAGGCGGGTGGCGTGAACCCGGGAGGCGGAGCTTGCAGTGAGCTGAGATGGCGCAACTGCGCTCTAGCCTGGGCGACAGAGCGAGACTCCCTCTCAAAAATAAAATTAAAATAAAATAAAATCTGTGATAGCGAATGTTTATATGATGAAATATATCTGCATTTGTTGGCTTTTAAGAGGCAATAAATCTTGACAATAAAAGATCGTTGAATGCTGAAATCTAAGAAAGATCACAAAAGGCAGTTCCTTTTTAGTCATATTGTGGAATTACCATTCCCACAGAGATTATTCTGATGTAACCTTCACTGCTCAGTAATTTTATTATAGCTTTATTGCTGAATTACCAATCTCTTTTTTCTGAAGTTCTCAATTTTACCCATTTGAGAAAAAAAATTTCTGACTCCCCAAAAATCTGCTGCCTGGTTTCTGTTTCTCTCTCTCTCCCCACCACTCAGTCCTGCCTTCCCTTATTGGCTTTTAGATGCCTATGCCTGTATTTAAAGTGAAAATAGTTTCTCTTTCTCGTTTCCTCTTCTTCCCTACATTTTATTACCAAGCTTATTTTATCCAGATGTTTGAATAATTTTTCTTTTACTTTCTATTTTTATGTACTCACGTACAAGCTTCAAAGAAACAAGCCCTTCTGATCTTATCAAATTCTTTTTTTTTAAAGATATTCATTCTTATGCTATTAATTATCTGTTGAATTCTTCACTGCACCCTCCTGCAGCTCTACATCTTACCTGGTATTTGCCCTCATGTTGTAACTGTCAGTAGATCGTTTACCATATGTCTTGTTATTATCTTAATTTCTGCATTTCAAAACTCAATTTATATTACATTTTCCAAATTGATTTCTTCTTTAACAATCTTTCTTCATTGATACCACTATTCCCCTAATTCCTGAATATAAAACCTTATAGCCATCTTTGACTCATTCATTGTATTTATCTTCTTTCAGTAACCAAGTCCTATTGATTCTTCTTTTGAAATGCCTTCTATCTTTTCATTCCCACTTCCATGACTCTAGAACTGCATTAGTTACCTATTTCTATGTAACAAATTACCCCAACATTTAGTTCTTAAGAAAAACATTTATTATTTTTTAATTTAATGAGTCAAAAATTTACTCATGAAGTAATTGGAAGTAGCTTATCTGGGTGAATCTGTCACAGGGTCTTTCATGAAGTATCAATCAAAATGTCATCTGAAGACTTAATGGGAGTGGAGGATCTGCCTCCAAGATTACTTACACCTCTGCAGATGGAAGGCCTAAGTTCCTGTTTATGGCCAGACACCTCACTTCCTAGCCATGTGACCTTTCCACAGAGAAGTTTGGTATCCTCATGACTTGGCGGCTGTCTTCCCTCAGAGCAAATAATTCAAGAGAAATCAAGAAGGCGTAATGCTTTTTGTGACCTAGTCTCCTAAGTCACATTTTTCTATTCATTAGAAGTGAGTTGCTAAATCCAGACCATATTAACAGTAAGGGGTTTTAGGACCTACCTTCTGAAGACATGAATCTCCAAGAATTTCTGGACATATTTTATAACCACCATAAGACCAAATCTGCATATTTTACTTGTGTAAATATTTGCTTATATTGTCCTCTCAACTCATCTTTGCATATAACTTCCTTGATCTTGAACTCCTCAACCTCTAAAACAATGAGAAATAGATTTCTTTTTTTAACCATCCAGTTTATGGTATTTTGTTATAACACCATGAATAGACAAAGACAACAACACAGGATAGGTGAAAGTCAACTTCTGTTTTTCCCATGTTATAGTCATTCAATCCTGAAACATTTAATGACAAGACTCTCCTTTCCTTGCTATTATACTTTGCACCACCCCTTTTGTCATAATTTGTGTTCATATATATGTGAATCTGTTTCTGACATCTCTTTTATGTTCTGTTGGTTTGTTTGCTTATCCTTGTGTCAATACCACACTGTCTTATTTATTACCTTTGTAAGACACTTTTGAAAACAACTACAAGATTTGAAAAGCAACCTGATACCTAATTATGGTCATTTCTCTTACTTTGTTCTTTTTTGTAAAAATATCTTACCTATTCTTGGTTCTGGGCATTTCTGTATTCATATTAGAATTGTATGTCAAGTTCCTTAAATAAATTTGATGGAATTTTAATTTGAATTCTATCAACTTTATAAATAAATTTAGAACAAGCAACATAATTAAAATTTTTATAATATTGTCTTTCAGTCTATGTACGTGACGTATCTCTCCATTTGTTTAGGTCTTCTAAAATGTCTCAGTAAAGTTAATTTCCTTGTAGAAATCTTACACCTTTGTCAAATTTATTTTAATTTCATTTTCTCATTGTTGCTTATACACAGAAATGTGAAAGCTTTTTGTTGCTGATGATACTTTCTTTACCCAGTGACCTTACTTAGGACAAAAGCTGTAGAATCTTTTGGATTTTGACCATATCGTCTATCAATATAACAGTTTTATCTCTTCAAATAACTATACGTTTTGTTTCTCTTTCTTGATTATTGCACTAGCTAAGACTTCCAGTGCAATACACAGAGTAGGGATAGTCAGGATTCTTATTCTTGTTCGCAATCTTAAAAGGAAAGCTTTCAATTTTCATCATTTCATATATTTTCTGTGTTTGGTGATAACCTCTATCACATTCAGGGAGTTTCCTTTTGTTATTACTTTACTAAGAGCTTTTATCACAAATATTAATTTTTTTTTCCGAGACAGAGTTTTGCTCTTGTTGCCCAGGCTGGAGTGCAGTGGCACGATCTCAGCTCACTGCAACCTCTGCCTCCCAGGTTCAAGTAGTTCTTCTGCCTCGGCCTCCCAAGTAGCTGGGATTACAGCCATGCACCAGCACGCCTGGCTAGTTTTTGTATTTTTAGTAGAGGCGGGGTTTCACCACGTTAGTCAGGCTGGTCTCAAACTCCTAACCACAGGTGATCCACCTGCCTCGGCCTCCCAAAGTGCTGGGAGCCAGAATGCTAGGCCTACAAATATTAAATTTTATAAAAGCTTTTGCTGCATTGTTTGGGGGTGATTATTTGAATTTGTTCTATGTAATCTGTTAATGGGATAAATTTTATGGATTGATTTTGCTAATGTACCAAATTTTCATTCCTGTGACAAAACCAACATGATTGTAATGCATTCTCCTTATATATGTATTTCTGGATTTGGTTTGTTAGAGTTTTATTTAATATATGTTTGTCTATGTTCATGAGAGAGATTGACCTGAAATCCTTTCTTGAACTCTCAAGTTATATCAAAGTTATGTTAGCCTCAAAAACAAATTGAAGAGTAGCCCTTCTTTTTTTGTAATCTTGTATATTTTATGGAGTTTTGAAAGTGTTTATTCCTTGAATATTTGATAGAATTCTCCAATGAAATCTCTTGGCCTGAAATTTTGTTGTTGTTGCTGTTGGGTTTTTGTAGGAGTTTTTTTTTATTGTTGATTCAATCAAAATGTATTTAACAGTGATATAATTCTTCAGATTTTATATTTCTTCATTGACATAGTTTTGGTACATTATATTTTATAGAAATACATCCATTTCTTCTAAATTTTTAATATTTTTGGATATGTTTTCCATATTATTGTCCATTTAATGTCTGCAGCATCTGTAATACCTCCTTTTGCATTCCTGATATTATTATACCTTGTCTCTTTTTTCTTTATCACTCTTACCAGAGTTTCTCAATTGTTTTCCTCTTTATAAATAACCTTTGATTTTTAATCTTTTCTATTTTGTGTTTATTACCTAATTTTATTACTTTCTGCTGTTTGTTAACCCTCTCCTTTCTTTCATGTTGCTGTTCTTTTTTCTGACTTCTTGAAATAGAAGCATGACTCAAATTTTCACCTTCTCTTTTTTCCGAATGCATGCATTCTTCAATGTTGTAAATTTTTCCCTATGTCTTGACATAACTTTAGTATACGTTTTGATGTATGTCGTGCTATTATTTAGTTCAAATTATTTTCCTTTTTTTTTTTTTTTCTGAGACAGGGTCTCACTCTTTCACACAGGCTGAAATGCAGTGGCACAATCTCAGCTCACTGCAACCTCTGCCTCCCAGGTTCAAGAAATTTTCCCGCCTCAACCTCCCAAGTAGCTAGGACCACAGATGCCCACCACCACAAATGGCTAATTTTTGTGTTTTTTGTAGAGACAGGGTTTCATTATGTTGCCCAGTCTGGTCTTGAACTCCTGGACTCAAGCAACTGATCCTCCTGCCTTGGCCTCCCAAAATGCTGAGATTATAGGAGTAAGCCACTGCACCTGGCCTCAAATTATTTACTAATATTTATTATCTTTTTTAATCTATATGTTATATATAAGTACATTTTCATATAAATTCTAAAGTTCTTAAACATATCCAGTCATTTTAGTTATTTTTTTCTTAATTGTTTCTATGTTTCATAGATTTAGAAACAGTAGATAGCTCAGTTTCAGGCCATTTCATTCATTGATACTTAGTGTAATTCAAAATATACTGGGATTTGTTTTTATTGTATTATTTAGTACTTTCTATTTCTGACATCTTTGCTTTATTCCTTTTTTTCTTTCTCATCTTTTTAATTCATTTGGTATTTTTTTAATCATTCTACTTTTTTCTCCAATATTTGGAAATTAATTACTCATATTATTTTGGTGACTACCCTACCTATTATACCACATATACTTAGGAAGTCTGAAGTTAATCAAAGCTTTTATTCTCCTCCCAGAAAACTCAAGAACCTTGAAACATATTAGCACCATTAATTTCTCTTACCCAGCTTATATATTATTGTTGACAGGTTAATTACTATTTAGTAAAAAATATATTACTGTAATGAACTATATATGAACAATAATAAATGTAAAATAAAATAATAAATATATATGAACAGTAATATATTTATTGTATATTACTGAATGTATGAGATACTAGAAGCAATGTAGAACAAAGTAATAAATATATATGAACAATACTGTTCTCATACATTCCATCTGGGACTACTTTCCTTATGTCTGAATTATGTCTTTCAGAAGTTCCTTTGGTAAAGATCTATTGGTGATGAATTCTCAACTGCTGCTCATAAAATATATTTACTTTTTGTTTATTCTTGAAAGATACTTTTGCTGGGTATGGAATTCCAAGTTGACAGGTATTTTCTTCTAGAACATTAAAGATACCATCTTTGGGAGCTGTGAACTGACAAAACATCAAGAGTTTACGCAATGATAAGAAACATGAGAGTTCCAGTTGACCAGAGTGGAACATCCTTGTTGAACACCCAGGGTGTACAATAAAGATTTCAGGATCACTTTATCCTATTGTTAAAATTAAACTAGCCTAGAGTAAAAAGAATTGAAAATCTGTCTTGATAAAGCTAAAAACAAGCTTCAAAAGGAACAAGGTGGTCCTCAAGTAACTTAACTACCTGCCAGAAAAAATCCAACACTTTTATTACTAGATAAACAAAAACAGGAAAATGGTACCCATAACCAGAAAAAAAGAAAAACAAAAACTAGCGCATCTAAACACACCCAGAAATGGCCAGGCGCGGTGGCTCACACCTGTGATCCCAGCATTTTGGGAGGCTGAGGCGGGTGGATCACGAGGTCAGGAGATTGAGACCACGGTGAAACCCTGTCTCTACTAAAAATACAAAAAATTAGCAGGGCACGGTGGTGGGCGCCTGTAGTCCCAGGTACTTGTGAGGCTGAGGCAGGAGAATGGTGTCAACCCGGGAGGCAGAGCTTGCAGTGAGCTGAGATCTCACCACTGCACTCCAGTCTGGGTGAACAGAGCAAGACTCTGTCTCAAAAAAAAAAAAAATAGAAACACACCCAGAAATGAGAGGGGATACAATTATTAATTTTTTAATTTTTATTAATTAAAAGTATTAAAAGGTGAGAACTTTAAACCAGCCATTGTAAATATTCTTAGTGATTTAAAGGAACACATGAAGATGATAAGGAGGGAAATGGAAGATGCAAAAAAGGAAACAATGGAAACCTGTGGATGAAAAATATTAGAGAATTTAAAAAGTCACAAAATGGGATTAACAGCAGATCATACACTGCACAAGAAGAGATCAGAGAACTTGAAGAGAGCAAAAGAAACCATCCAAAAATGAAACATAGTGAGAAAAAAAGACCAAAGAAAAATTATGCACAGAGAGCCTCAGAAACCTTAGGGACGATAGCAAGCAGTATAAAATACATACAAGTATAGTCCCAGGAGGGCAGGGATGGGAGTGTGGGAGTGTTTTAAGAAATAATGGGCCAGACACGGTGGCTCATGCCTGTAATCCTAGCACTTTGGGAGGCCGAGGCAGGTGGATCACCTGAGGTCAGGAGTTCAAGACCAGCCTGGCCAACATGGTAAAACCCCATCTCTACTAAAAATACAAAAATTATCCAGGAGTGGTGGCACATGCCTGTAATCTCAGCTCTTTGGGAGGCTGAGGCAGGAGACAGAGGTTGCAGTGAGCCAAGATCATGCCACTGCACTCCAGCCTGGATGACAGAGTAAGACTCCAGCTCCAAAAAAAAAAAAAAAAGAAAAGAACTAATGGGCAAATTTTTTCCAAACTTGATGAAAACCCTTTGTGTAGTTATCTGCTACTGCATAACAAATTGCTCCAAAATTTAGGGACTTAAAACAGCAAACATTTGTTTTCTCACAGTTTTTGAGGATTAGGAATCTAGACATGTTGGAATCAGAATGCCTCTGACTCAGGGTTTCTCATAAAGTTGCAGTCAATGTGTTGACTAAAGCTGCATTATCTCAAAGCTTGACCAGGAAAGGATCTGCTCCCAAGCTCACTCTGTAGCTGTTGGCAGGCCTCAGGTCTTCACTGACATTGGCAGGAGACATCAGTTCCTTGCCTTGTTGGTCTCTTCATGGGTCTAAAATGTTGTATCTTGCTTCCCTCAGAGTGAGGAGAGAGGGGGAGCGAGTGAGGGAGAAAGGGAAGGAAGTTAAGAGAGAGAAAGTAAAACAAAGGTCAAGATCTTTGTGTAAGCTAATCTTGAAAGTGACATCACATCACGTTAACCATATTCTGTCAATTAGAAGTGAGTCCCTGGGTAGAACCCCAAAGGTGAGACTTCATAAGGACCTCATAAGGTAGGGATCATTGAGGTTCGTTTCAGAGCTTACCTGCCACACCATTACATCACACCATACACAAAAATAACCTGAAATGAATCCTAGACCTAAGCATAAAAAAGGAAAACAATAAAATATCTAAAAGAAAATCTTATGATAAGCAAAAATTTCTTCCAAGACACAAGAATAAATAACAAAAAATTTGATAAAGTGGACTATATTAAATTAAAAACTTCTGGCCAGGTGCGGTGGCTCATGCCTGTAATCCCAACACTTTTAGAGGTCAAGGTGGGCAGATCAACTTGACGCTACAAGTTCAAAACCAGTCTGGCTAACAAGAGGAAACCCCCCTCTCTACTAAAATTGTGAAAAATTAGCCAGGTATGGTGGCACACCCCTGTAATCCCAGCTACTCAGGAAGCTGAAGAGTGAGAATTGCTTGAGCCTGGGAAGTGGTGAGCCGAGATGGTGCTACTGCACTCCAGCCTGAGCCACAGAGCAAGAGTCTGTCTTAAATATAAATAAATAATAAACAATAAAAATAAATAAAATTTAAAAAACATCTGCTTTTCAAAAGCCACCATTAAGAAAATGAAAAAATACCATGAGAAAAAAAATTGCAATTAGTATATCTGACAAAGGACTTGATTTTTTAATCTTTCAACTCAGTAATAATAGACAATTTTACTACAAAGTTAAATGTGTACTCATCATACAAACATGCAGTTTTAGTCACAGATGTTAGCCAAGAGAAATGAAAACACATCCACACAGAGACCAACCTGAGCAACATAGTGAGACCTCGTCTCTACAAAATAAAAAATAATAAAATTAACCAGGCATGGCAGTGCATGCCTAAAGCCCTAGCTACTTGGGAGGCTGAGGTGGGAGGATCACCTGAGCCCGGGAATTTGCAGCTGTGAACCCTGATCATGCCACTGCACTCCAGCCTGGGCAGCAGACCAAGACTCTTTCCAAAAATAAAACCAAAATATATTGACACAAAAAACCTATACACGAGTATTTATAGATATTTTATTTATAATGGCTGAAAATGAGAACCCAAGTGTACATCACCAGGTGCATGGATAAACTCTCAGAAATAAAAAGGAATAAACCACTGATACACACAACAACATGGATGAATGTCAAAAACGAGATTGAAAATTAAGAAACCAAACATAGAAGACTACATACTGTATGATTCCATATGTGTGAAGAGAAAGCAATTCTAATTTATAATGATAAAACACTTTGGATGCATAGGACTGGGATTTCATGGGTGGGGCAGTGACTGCAAAAGGGAAGAGGGACCTTTTTAGGGAGATGAAGTCTCGCTCTGTCGCCCAGGCTGGAGTGCAGTGGCACGATCTCGGTTCACTGCAACCTCCGCCTCATGGGTTCAAGCTATTCTTTTGCCACAGCCTCCCAAGTAGCTGGGACTACAGGCATGTGCCACCACGCCCAGCTAATTTTTGTATTTTTAGTAGAGATGAGGTTTCATCATATTGGCCAGGCTGGTCTCAAATTCCTGACGTCAAGTGATCCACCCACCTCAGCCTCCCAAAGTGCTGGGATTATAGGCGTGAGCCACCGCACTCGGCTTATTCTATATCTTAATTCCTGTGGTGGTTACATGAGTGTATGCTTTTGTCAGATCTCACCAAACCACACTCAAAATGGCTGCACCTTATTTCCCACAATTAGGAATAAGGTTGATTTTAAAACCAAAATAAATACTGCCTTTGCATGATTCACTGTCTCCTGTCCTCCTGAGATTCTGATCAAAGGTATTTTAAACTTTTCTTGTGCATTTCTTTGTCTCTCACCCTCTATTTTTCATCTTTTTTCATTGTGCTACATTCACACAGTCTCTTCTGATCTGTTATTTTACAACTTATCTTTTTTAATATTCAATTTGCTGTTGTATATTCTCAAGGGGTTGGTTGGTTGGTTTGTTAACTATTATTTTAGGTTCATGGATACATGAGCAGGTTTGTTGTATAGGGAACTTGCATGTCACAAGGGTTTGGTATACCTATTATTTTGTTACACAGACAACAAACATAGTACTTGATAGTTTTCTGATCCTCTCCCTACTCCCACCCTCCACCCTCAAGTAGGTGTCTGCTGTTTCCTTCTTTGTGTTCATGTATACTCAGTATTTAGCTCCCACTTGTGAGAGCATGCAGTATTTGTTTTTCTGTTCCTGTGTTAGTTCACTTAGGACTATGGCCTCCAACTCCATCCATGTTGCTACAAAGGACATAATCTCATTCTTTTTTATGACTGCATTGTATTCCATGGTGTATGTATACCATATTTTTTTTATCCAGTCTACCATTGATGGGCATTTAGGTTGATTTTGTGACTTTGCTCTTGTGAATAGTGCCACAATGAATCTACACATGCATGTGTCTCTGTGGTAACAATAATTTATATTCCTTGGGGCATATACCTAATAATGGGAATGCTGGGTTGAATGGTATACTTCTGTTTTAAGTTCTTTGAGAAATCTCCAAACTGCTTTCCACAGTAGCTGAACTAGTTTCCATTTGCACCAGCAGTGGATAAGCATTCCCTTTTCTCTGCAACCTTGCCAGCATCTGTTATTTTTTTGACTTTTTAATAATATCAATTCTGATGTGTGTGAGATAGTATCTCATTGTGGTTTTGATTTGCATTTCTATAATGATCAGTGATGTTGGGCATTTTTTCACATGCTTGTTGGCCACATATATGTCTTCTTTTGAAAGTGTCTGTTCATATCCTTTGCCCACTTTATAATGGGGTTGTTTTTTTCTTGTAAATTTGTTTAAGTATCTTGTAGATTCTGGATATTAGACTTTTATAGCATGTATAGTTTGCAAATATTCTCTCCATTCTGTAGATTGTCTATTTACTCGGTTGATAGTTTCTTTTGCTGTGCAGAAGCTCTTTAGTTTAATTAGGTCCACATGTCAACTTTAATTTTTGTTGCAACTGCTCTTGGAGTCTTCGCCATAAAATCTTTGCCAGGGCCTATGTCCAGATGGTATTCCCTAGGTTATCTTTCTGGGTTTTTGTAGTTTTATTTTACATTTAATTTTCTAATCAACCTTAAGAAGATTTTTGTATATGATATTAGGAGTCCGCCTTCAGTCTTCCACATATGGCCAGTTATGTCAGCACCATCTATTGAATAGGGAGTTCTTTCCCTATTACTTGTTTTTGTCTACTTTGTCAAAGATTAAATAGTTGTAGGTGTGTGACTTTATTTCTGGGCTGTCTATTCTGTTTCATTGGTCTATTTGTCTTATTTTTTACCAGCACCATGCTGTTTTGGTTGCTGTGGCCTTGTAGTATAGTTTTAAGTTTGTTAACATGGTGCCTCCAGCTTTGTTCTTTTAGTTTAGGATTGCCTTGGCTATTCAATCTCTTTTTTGGTTCCATATGAATTTTTAAATAGTTAAGTAGGCTTTTTTTCTAATTCTGTGAAAAATGTCATTGGTAATTTGATAGGAATAGTGTTGAATCTGTAAATTGCTTTGGGCAATATGACCATTTTAACAATATTGATTCTTCCTATCCATAGCATGGAATGCTTTTTCATTCATTTGTATCATCCCCAATTTCTCTGAGCAGTGTTTTGTTATTCTCATAGAGATCTTTCTCGTCCCTGGTTAGCTATATTCCTATTTTATTCATTTTGTGGCTCTTGTGAATGGGATTGTGTTCTTGATTTGGGTCTCAGCTTAGATGTCACTGATGTATAGAAATGCAATGGATTTTGGTACATTAATATTGTATCCTGAAACTTTGCTGAAGACATCAGATCTAGGAGCTTGTGAGCAGAGACTAATGGGTTTTCTAGGTCTAGAATTATATCATCCATAAAGAGAGATAGTTTGACTTCCTCTCTTCCTATTTGGATGCCCTTTACTTCTTCCTTTTGCTTCATTGCTCTGCCTAGGATTCCAGTACTATGTTGAATAGGAGTAGTGAGAGTGGGCATCCTTGTCTTGTTCCAGTTCTCAGGGGGATGCTTCCAGCTTTTGCCCATTCATTAAGATGTTATCTGTGGGTCTATCATATACGGCTTTTATAACTTTGAGATATGTTCCTTCAATGCCTAGTTTTTTGAGGGTTTTTAACATGAGGAGATGTTGAATTTTATCAAAAGCCTTTTCTAGACTGGACACAGTGGCTCACACCCAGCACTTTAGGAGGCCAAGGCAGGCAGATCACTTGAGGCTAGGACTTCAAGACCAGCCTGGCCAACATGGCAAAGCCCCATCTCTACTAAAAATACAAAAATTAGCTGGGCATGGTGGCGTGTGCCTGTAATCCCAGCTATTGAGGAGGCTGAGGCATGCGAATCATTTGAATCTGGGAGGCCAAGGTTTCACTTAGCCGATATTGTGCCACTGCACTCCAGCCCAGATGACAGAGCAAAGAGACTTTTCTGCATCTGCTGAGATGATAGTGTGGTTTTTGTTTTTAGTTCTGTTTATGTGGTGAATCACATTTCTTGATTTGTGTATGTTGAACCAACCTTGCATCCCAGGAATAAAGCTTACTTGATTGTGGCAGATTATCTTTTTGATGTGCTGCTGGATTCAGTTTACTATATTTGTTGAGGATTTTTGCATCTGTGATCATCAGGAATATTGACCTGAAGTTTTCTTTTTTTCTTGTGTCTCTGCCAGATTTTGATACCAGGATGATTCTGGCCTCATAGATTGAGTTAAACAGAAGTCCTTTCTCCTCAGTTTTTTGGAATAGTTTCATAAGGAATGGCATCAGCTCTTCTCTATACATGTGGTAGAATTTGGCTGTGAATCCTTCTGACCCTGGGATTTTTCTAGTTGATAGGCTTTTTATTATTGATTCATTTTCTGAAGTCACTGTCTGTTGATCTGTTCAGGGATTCAATTTATTCCTGGTTCAATATTGGAAGGTTGTATGTTTCCAAGAATTTATCCATTTCTAGGTTTTCTGGTTTGCGTGCATAGAGATGTTCATAGTAGTCTCTGAGGTTTTTGTTTGTTTGTTTGTTTGTTGTATTTCTGTGGGCTTAATAGTAATATTCCCTTGTCATTATGATTATTTATTTGGATCTTCTCTCTTTTACTTTATTAGTCTAGCTGGTGGTCTATCAATCTTATTTATTCTTTCAAAAACCAACTTCTGGATTTGTTGATCTTTACTATGGTTTTTTGCATATCTGTTTTCCTTCAGTTCAGCTCTGATTTTTGTTATTTATTGTCTTCTGCTCGCTCTGAGGTGGGTTTGCCCTTGTTTCTCTAGTTCCTCTAGGTGTGATGTTAAGTTGTTAATTTGAGGTCTTTCTAATTTTTTTAGGGCGTTTAGCCCTATAACTTCCGCTTAACACTGCTTTAGCTGTGTCCCCAAGATTCTGGTATGTTGTATCTTTGTTCTCATTAGTTTCAAATAATTTCTTGGTTTCTGCCTTAGTTTTTTGGTTCCCAAAAAGTCATTCAGGAGCAGGTTGTTTAATTCCCATGTAATCACATGATTATGAGCAATTTCCTTAGTATTGATTTTTATTTTTATGGTCTTGCACTGTGGTCCAAGAGTGTGTTTAGTATGATTTTTTTTTTAATTTTCTGAGAATTGTTTTACAGCTGATTGTGGTCAATTTTAGAGTATGTGCCATGTGCAGATGAGAAGAATGTATATTCTGTTTGTTTTGGGTGGAGAGGTCTATAAATATCTGTTAGGCCAATTTGGTAAAATGTTCTGTGCAGATCCTGAATATCTTTGTTAGTTTTCTGATTTGATCATCTGTCTAATATTGTCAGTGGGGTGCTGGAGTTTCCCACTATCATTGTGTGGTTATCTAAGTCTCTTTGTAGGTCTCTAAGAATTAACCTTATGAATCTGGGTGCTTCTGTGCTGGATGCATATATATTTAGGATAGTTGGGTCTTCTTGTTGAATTGAACCTTTTACCATTATGTAATGTTCTTCTTTGTCTTTTTTGATCATTGTGGGTTTAAAGACTGTTTTGTCTGAAATTAGAATAGCAATCCCTGCTTTTTTCTGTTTTCCATTTGTTTGGTTTTTCTCCATTCCTTTACTTTGAGCCTATGGGTATCTTTGCATGTGAGATGGGTTCCTTGTAGATCACATAGAGTTGGGTCTTGCTTCTTCATCCAACTTACCACTCTGTGCCCTTTAATTTGGGGCATTTAGCCCATTTACATTCAAAGTTAATATTGATATGTGGAGGATTGATCCTAGATCATACATTTGATCTCTTTATATAATCCTGTATTTCTCAGAAGCTTTATTCGTTCTTCTCTGTTGTTTTTTCTTTGTTTTTATCTGAGTTATTTCAGAAAAGCCAGTCTTCAGACTCTGAGATTCTTTCCTCAGGTTGGTTGATTCCGCTGTTAATACTTGTGATTGATTGTATTATGAAATTCTTGAAGTGAGTTTTTCAGTTCTATCAGTTCAGTTTGGTTCTTTCTTAAAATGATCATTTTGTGGTTTATGTCCTGTATCATTTTATTGTGTTTCTTAGTTTCAAAGTTTGTTTCTGATCACTCCAATATCTGTTATCAGACAGATCTGTTTCTTTTGGTTCCTAAGCATCTTGTCTGGTTTCTCTATTTATTAGTAATTGCCCTTGAAAATTTTTGTTATAAAGCTTCCATAGTATAGAAACTTTGCCTTTGCCTCTTCTGAGTGCCTGAGAGCACTACTGGGTGTGAGAACTTCAACTAAGGTTGGGGTTTCTTTGCTTTGTTAATTTTGAGGTGTATCTGTGGTCTGTGGCCACAGAAGATTATATTTTTTCTTCTGCTTTGTTCATAACCAAAGTAGCTTCCCTGTAGTCCTGTGACTTTGAGAGAAGTAGCATGCATTCAGATATGGTTCACCTTTACCTTGAAGGGATGCTCTTTTGGGATACCAGATCAATGATGGAGAGGTTCTCTCCACCACACCCACTCTTAGTGGTAACAGAGTCAGATCCCAAGTGTGGAGTATTGTAAATGCCATCCTGGAAAGGGGAAGCATTGGTGCTCCAAGATTCTGTTAGGTTTTCTCATTATAAGCTTTCATTCAGAAATTGTCTTGGAACATTTTCACTGTATTTTCCTGTGTTTAATGCTTTTACAGAGTTGCAGTGGAGTTTTTAGTGAATTGATTAATCTGAATAATTTAATATGCCTTTACTGGATCCAAACATATATTCTTTAAAACTATCCCACCTCACTTAGCACAGTAATCGGGAACTTGGCTTCCAATAATTTTTGTCCCATACAGAGTTTGTATATGTCTGTGATCAATTACAGCATCCTGGAAATTGAAATGGACTGTGGCTCTAAAATAAATTATCAGAACTGTTGCTGGGAATTAGTTTCAGGATCATTAAAACCAATGTGGCACCTATATAATACATAATAATTAAGAAACAGTAGTTGATCTTAGTATTATTTCTTGACTAAAATAAATATGTTGTGTACCATTATATTTTAACTATATTACTTTGTATGAGATGGTGAGGCCAGATGCAGATGAAGAGAAAGAAAATGGAAAGAGTTTTACAATTTGTTATACTCACAGTTCTCTAGACAAACACTGCACACCACACAGGATCACTCAGGGGAAGCACTGGGGTCAGTCATGAGGTAGAAGGTGAAGGGGGTAACTGTGAGCACATACTTTATTGTGGTTTTTACAGAAAGGAACAGATGTTGCCATGGTGAACAAGTTTTAGGTTGACTGATGTGAACAAGTTCAGTGGGCTCCATGGCATAGTGGCTGTTTCTGGTTTGGTTGGTTGGTTGGTTGGTTGGTTGGTTAGTTGGTTTTTTTTCTGTTTCCTGGCCCTAGAGTGATTATGGCAGATGTAGTGGCCCAGAATGTGAGAGCCCAATAAGGGATGTAGTCGGAGTTGTACACTCAGCTGCTCAAAATAGAAACTGACCAGCCTCTTTGCCAGGGTCTCAAAACTAAGTCAAGACATTTAAGTCTTGACAAGTCAGAAATAAGTCAAGACATGTAACTATATTATACCTTGAAGCAACTCATAGTATAGGATCCTAAGCCTATGATACAAGGACGCATTGCTCTAATGGACCAAAAGTGCCTAACCTTGTTCTATTTTTACACTGTGTTGAAACGGTAGCTGAAAAGTAAGGGTCTGTTGCATTGGCTGAAATCTTCAAAACATCTTGAAAAAATGTACCATAATTTTTAACTATGTTTCTTCCTTAATGATGGACTGCCTGTGCTGAGGATGTCCTGTAAAGACTTAATATCCCACTTTCTAGCATACTAGCTTTTTCATCAGTCAGTATGCTTTGGTGATTAGAAACTGTAAATCTACTCAGAGAAAGCTTCTGCCACTTGGCAGATATTTTGCGTCAAGTTTAAGAGAAAGGCAGTGCTACTCTTTTATTGGTTTCATTACATTTGATTTTCCCATTGTTTTCAGAACAAAAAAAGTAACAAATCAATTTGGTTTAATGTCATTCTTATATTAAAAATAACATGTAAACTATTAAAATGATATATATTAACTCTGCAGTAATAGAAGCTCATTAATATTTTATATGCTTGTTTTAATGTATTTATACACTTGCCTGAAAATATCCAAATCTGCTCTGATTCAGAATTTTCGTACCCCTGTAAAAGTATTCAGCAGTATTATTAGTATCTTGGCTGTCCATCTTTTCACTTTTTTAAGTTCAGGATTATAACTTGCAATTTAAAATGTCTAATACTTCAGTCTGCAGATGTATACAAATGGACCCAGAAACAAAAGCAGATCCCTTAAAACTCAGTTTAATTTATGTAACAAACAACTGAGTGACCATTCTTTTCCAAGCATTCTGCTAAATGCTAGAAACACAAGACGAGTAAGGCTTTGCCACTAAGAACTTATTTTATCCCATTGCCTATTTTTGTTTCTCGAAACTAGCATTCATCACTGTCAGTAATTATGCTTTATACTTGTTTCTTTTACATGTTTTAAAATATTCTGTCTTTCCTATGGGACTATCAGCTCCATAAAGTTTGTTTTATTCCTTACTGTATCCCTAGCTCTTAAAAGAGTGTCCAGATCCCTAGCTTTTAAAAGAGTGTCCAGCAGTAGTAGATACGCAGAACATATTTTTTAAATGAATGCATGAAAGCTAGTGAATTTTATCAATTATTGTTTCTTTTCTAGGCCAAACTCTTCTTCCAATTTTTATCCTTTCTGGTCAAAGTTAGAATTTCAGCTTTTTGAAATGCATTTGAACTTTTAAAACATAATATAATGCACCCCCAGTATTTAACAGACCTAAGAAACTTGAATTCCCATAATTGTACCACTGCTGTATAATGAGACTTGTTTCTCATCTTACGAACTTGAAAATGCTATTGATTCTAAGAATTATTATGAAGACTATTGATAATAAAGGAATACATAGTCCTGAACATAAGCACTAGGATTAACTGGGTGAGATAATTTTTAAAAATCAATATTGCTAATAATTAAGGTCATACTTCCAGAGAAGAAATATTACACAAAACATTGCAGCTAGGATTATTCAATTTTTTGAACTCCTGTTCTGAAATCTAGAAAAGTACACATTGGCCATATAACACAGACCTCGGTGAACTGTGCATGTGTGTCCACAGGCACCAGTCCACTAGAAATTGTTGGCAGAGAGTATTTGTTGAATGGGTATCTGTATATGAACATAACTATCTGTGTAAGCATAATAGTCCATCGTACAGTGTTGGGCACTTGATAATGATTCTTTAAGTGTTTATAGGTAATTTATGTAAGAATTATTGAAATGTCATTTTTAAAGGAGTTTGCTAGCCAGCAGTGCAACACCAAAGAAGAATCCTTTCAACTTGAATTCTAGTATACAGTGCCCAATTATGAGCAAAGAGAGTGGCCCATATATGACTAACTTAAAGGAGTTTAGTAGAATGAGTTGTGTCAAAAAACCTCATCAATCTTGCTACTTGTTATCACACCATCATAGCTTAATTCATTTGAATACTGAAAATTGTTTGTTTGTATGGGCTTTTTGGCATTGCTTTTAACTAAAATTCAGATACTGTAGAAGAAACTATAGTTTCCAATAACCATGATCTTGAAAACAACCTAAATGTGGTCCATAGAATGACAGTTTGTTCCTCTCTCTGTATCCCCTTTCGTGCACCTCCATAGCCAGCTTTCGGGTATGGTTGATTCTTTCTCTTCTTTCTCCTTAATGTTTTTCAGATCTATTTGCCTTCATCCCCACTACCCCTATCTTAGATCAGATCACCATCATCTCTTACCTCTCTTGCAAACTCTTCGTTTATCCCTGGACTGCAACAGCTTTTAGATCTGGCTCTTACATGTATATCCAATCTCATTTCTCATCACTTCCTATTTTTTTATTACTCTATTTAAGATTTTAGAGAAACTTCTATCGCATTAAGGATTTTTTATTATAAAAGATAATATTACTAGGTTTTTTGTTGTTGTTGTTGTTATTGTTGTTGCTTTGTTTTGTTTTGTTTTGCTTTGCTTGGCTTTTTTGAGACGGAGTCTCGCTGTGTCGCCCAAGCTGGAGTATAGTGGCGGGATCTCGGCTCACTGCAAGCTCCACCTACTGGATTCACGCCATTCTTCTGCCTCAGCCTCCGGAGTAGCTGAGACTACAGGCGCCCGCCACCACTCCTGGCTAATTTTTTTGTATTTTTAGTAGAGACGGGGTTTCACCGTGTTAGTCAGGATGGTCTCAATCTCCTAATCTTGTGATCCACCCACCTCAGCCTCCCAGAGTGCTGAGATCACAGGCGTGAGCCACCGCGCCCAGCAATATTACTAGTTTTAAAGATCAAAATGATATCCAAATCACCCAGTGCTTTAGAAATAGCTGCTAAGTAGTAAGCCAGCTAGTCACTTCTCTTTGTGGGCGGTGGTGAGGAGCGGCAGAGTACCAGTACTCTGATACCTGCTTTGCTGTTATCCAGCAAGGACTCATACCTTTTAAAAGACAATACCAGTGAACAAAACAGGCCAAAATCCCTGCCCCCATGGAGCTTTCATTCTAATAGGAGAGACAAACATACAAGAAGAGAAATTAAATATGTGATAGATGGTAAGTGCTAAAGAGAAAAATAACGCAGAAAAAGGCAATAGGCACTGTATGTATTTTTGAGAGTGCCTCATTTTAGAAGAGGTCAACAGAGATAATCATCCTCCACTCTCCCGCCCTTCTTTCTCTTCTTCCTTGGCCATCCACAGCCCTGTTTAAACATAACTCGTTGTCTTCTCTGTACCTTTACTCGTTCAGCTCAAGGTGACTGGAAAAAACACACAGCCATTCTGGGTTGTCTCACTTTAAATTCATGACCACAGAAGGGGCCTGTAGTGCTGCAAGACAATCATTTTATATATTCTACTCTCTTTGGTGACTATTTCATACCCTGTTTTTCTCTCCTCAAATCTTTTTGCAACTCCTCCCCCATCATCACTTTTAGTCAATAACTTCAATTCCTGTTTGACTGAGAAAAGAGAAGCAATCAGAAGGGAACTTCCGCAGTTTCCGACACTGCAGTTCTATTTTCCCATGCCTCTGTTTCCTGTCAACTCGTCTGTAATGCTCCAGTGTAAGAACAAACTCTTCATTTGTCCCTAGATTTTATTTTTGTTTTGCTGTAGTGCCTCCTTGTTAGATGTTCAGTTAAATACAAACAATTGTTTTTAAAAGCAATTTTGCATAAAAACAGAATGCCAAATGTAGCAACATGAAATGGTTAACTACCCTGAGAGAAATAAATAGAAATAATTCATGGAATAAGCAATTTGAAGCAAACCAACCAACCTTCTAAAGAAATTTCCTACTTAAGTGAAATCTTGGCTTTTAAATTTGTTTGAACTTTCTGCTAGCACTGGCCAGACATGCTCAGCAAATCACATTTGGTAACAAAGCCCTACCTCACCTAAATAGTCAAGATATAAGTTTGTATCTTGACCAGTGGTATATGTGAATCCAGTAAATCCAATAAATATCACTAGAATTTTTGCCATCTTTTTTTCTTTCTGTTTCAAAGCTTACCTCCTTTTCTACCCAGCCTTAAAAACCAAGTCTTGGTAAAGGACAACACATTGAGACTCCATCTCTATATATATACAAAGAAGGAGGAGGAGGAGGGGGAAGAGAAGAAGGGGAAGGAGGGAGAAGAAGAGCAGGAGAGAAAAGCTCATGTACTTACTTTACTTTTACTTGCACAAAAAGATTACTAGTTCTAGAAGGCAGTTGATTTTAGGCAAGATTTATATATATGAATTGTATCCCTCCTTTTTGGAGAATATAAATAATACTGAAGATTATGCACGAAATCAATTAAATGTATCTACTGAAGTATTTTTACTGACCTATCTTACCTATTGGTCATAATATAAAATTCTATGACAGTCATAATAGATTTATAATTTTTTAAGTTAAAAAAATTTATTTTAAATTTTAATGAAAAAATACGTTACAAAGGTGATAACCTACCCTTGACATGCAATAGCATCCATATCGAGCATCAGCAGTTTGCTATATGCTATGTTGTAAAGTAACTGCTAGATGGTACTTCCATATCTCTGGGGAAGAATTCATTTGTTCTCCTTAGAAGTGGTTTTGTTTTTAGTGATTCAATGGTATAGTCTAAGTCTTGAACCAATTAGGTCTTTTATTAATAATAAATTACAAAATAAACTGCAGAACATTTTAAAAGCAAATGGCTCATTTGATGCATTTGACTCTCCCTATAATGATTTCTCTATATATACCACAACTTTATGTATTCTAGCATTCATATCAAAAGTGTTATTACTCGCTTTCAAAATGAGCCTTTTCAGGTTAGGTCTCAGCATCTTGCTTCTCTGTGTGCATTACTGCAACGTATTAAGCATCAAAACTTTCTGCCTGAAAATACAGCTTTCAAAAAGTGCTAGCATTCCTTGGTCTGTAAATTAACTGTATGCATTGAATCTTGAAAGTACTTGGCTGTTTGCCTCTGTCCTCTGTACTTCATAAGAACTGAATTCTTATAAGTTGGCTATTTTCTTGCTTGCTTTTTGTCCACCTATTTGCTACAGTTAGGAGAATATTAGAGGCAAAACCAAATATAAGTATAGTCATGATATACGTAGTCCTCCCTTGACTTGTTTTATTCCCCGTGGAAACTTCTGTACCTTTTGGCAACTGACAATTAAATATGACTACCAGTACCTGTGATTTTTAAAATTATCCATAAGTAACTACAGTCAAAATTAAATGTAACACAAAATAAATAAAATAATTTTTTCATAGGAGGTAATTTTTCATCTTAGTATCAGAGAACTTAGGATCAGAAGCTTTTTAAAAATTTGAGTTTCTGTATGGTATCTTTTGGTTTGAAGTTTAATTTGTAATACCTTATTAATTCATCTATAATTATCCCCGCTCAACTACTACTCCTTTATCTTGCAATGTATGTATCACAAAGAATTTTGAGCTTCAAAAAAGAATCTGTTTTACTAGTTAACTTATTAGTGTATAGTATGCATAACTGCAGTATAGATCTACTAATGTTACTTAAATGAGAGGTTGTTGTTACTATTTTATTTATTTATTTATTTATTTATTTGTATTTTTTTGAGACAGAGTTTCATTCTTATTGCCCAGGCTAGAGTGCAATGGCACAACCTTGGCTTACTGCAACCTCCACCTCCCGGGTTCAAGTGATTCTCCTGCCTTAGCCTCCCAAGTACCTGGGGTTACAGGCGCCTGCCACCACACCCAGCTAATTTTTTGGATGTTTAGTAGAGATGGAGTTTCACCATGTTCGCCAGGCTGGTCTCAAACTACTGACCTCAGGAAATTCACCTGCCTCGGCCTCCCAAAGTGCTGGGATTACAGGCGTGAGCCACCACACCTGGTCTGTTGTTACTATTTTTATATATTAAATCAACAAACCTCTGTTGGAAAAAAATGAGATTTTCCCTACCAGATATCAAAATACATAAAACAGTATTGGCACAAGGATAGATAATTTGAACAGAATACAGAAAGAGAAAAAAAATGTAAAATCAGAAATTTTGGTCATGACAATGGTGGCATTTCAAATCATTGGTGAAATAATGATGTTAGAAAGATAGTAACTCATTTAGAATATTCTTTATTTCATATATAAAATAAATTCCAGATGTATTAAAGAGCTAAGTATAAAAAGGAGTATATTAGAAGAAATAAAATTATTTTTATTCTCTTGGAATAGAGAAGACTTTCTAATCAAAACACAAAATCCAGAATCCAAAAAAGAAAAAGTGATTAATTGATCTAACCATAAAAATTAAAATTTTTATGAAGATACTAAACAAAGATAAATGACAGATGGGATACTGGAAAAATTTTTAAAGGGTTGATATGCAAAATTCATCAAGTTCCACATTAAAAGGTTAACAACCTAATAGAAAGATGGACAAAGTATGTGAACTCAGTGGTTCAAACAAAGCTCACAAAAGCATCAATGCAAATCTCCTTTAAACATGTCAAAGCAAGGTCAGCCTCACTTTTCATTAAAGAGATGCAAATTTAAGCAATAATTTTACCCAGCATATTGGCAAAATGTAGAAGATGGTTAACATCCAGCGTCTACAAATACATGAGGAAGCAGGAGTTGTCATACAGTATGGGTGGGAATGTAAACTGGAAAATACTTTTTATAAGGTAATGTAGCAAAATCTAACTAAATTTTAACTGTACAGATCCTTTTGCAGTTCCCGGTACAGGAATCTGTCCTACAGAAATACTTGCGTGTGTATAAGCATGTGGTGACATATGTGTCCCTGCAGTTCGTCAGAGCCCTCACATCTTTAACTATGGCTCCTAAAGTGGCCGCCTTCACTCTGATTTCTCTGCCATCAAATTTTTCCCCACTCTATTCCATCTTTCATACTGCTCTTATAGTTACTTTACTATAAAGTAAGTATACTGGCCCTGCCTACTTAAGGACTTCTGTTTTGTTGTTGCCTACAGATTTTTCACAGTTTTTCTCTGCCATATTTTATCTGCAGTCTGCCTTTCTACCTCCATCCTTCAAGTTCTTTATGCACCAGCCACACTGAACAACCACCCCAATAAACCAAAAGTGCTTGGCCAGCCCTCGGACATATTCCTAGTCTACGAATTATTCACTTATCACATATTTATTGAGCAGGCACTGTTCTTGAAGTAATGGGAATACAGCAAAGACAAGATTCCTTTTTTTTTTTTGAAGTTTAGATTATTGACAGTGAAGTAGAAATTATCGAATAAATAAACATACACATGTTAATTATCAGATAATAAGTACTATGCAAAATGTTTAGAGGCTGGGTGCAGTGGCTCACACCTGTTATCCCAGCATTTGGGAGACTGAAGTGGGAGGATCACTTGAAGCCAGGAGTTTGAGACTAGCCTCTGCAACATAGCAAGACCCTGTCCCTACAGAAAATACAAAAGTTATCTGGGCATGATGTGTGTGCCTGTATTTCTAGCTACTTGGGAGGCTGGGGTGGGAGAACCACTTGAGCCAGGAGGTCAAGACTGCAGCGAGGTATGATCATGCTACTGCACTCCAGCCTGAGTGACAGAGCGAGACCTTGTCTGTAAAAAAAGAAAGAAAGAAAGAAAGAAAATTTTAAATAAGCCAGTGTGATAATGAATTGTTGGATATCTGAGGGTGGTAGACCAGGTAGATCCTGTGAAGAAATGAATCTTAAGGTGAGATATAATAATAAAAAGGATATAAAGATCAGGAGAAAGAGCATTTTAAGCAAAGAGAACAGCTAGTTCAAAGACCCCCAAAGCAGTAATACAATTGGAATATTTGAAGTGAAAGAAATAGTATGCAAAATCAAGGCAATCGTGATGTTAAGAGTAGGTGAGATCTATGCAGTTTATTATGTTAAGCAATGTCAGCCACCACAGCAAACAAACTGAAATCTTAGGGACTAAACAAAACAAAGGTTTATTTGGTGCTTATGTTGCATGTCTTAGGCAGTTTGGCAGGAAGGCTCTATTAGAGTGTCCGCCTTCTTGAACACATGGTTTCTTGAGGTCACTGGAACAGAGAAAGAGGAATGGAAGAGGAACATGAGCACTTAAGTAACTCAGCTTTGAAATGATATATATCACTAACTTTTACCTCCGTTGGTGAGAACTGCATAGAAGTCTGGGAAATGTATGGTACATGTGGAATGTCTGGTGAATACTGTTGTCTCTGCTGCTGACAGGGATCTAAACATTTATGGTTTTATTAACCAGATTAAACAGTTTTAATTGGGAAAGCAATCTGATTATTCAATTAGATTGTATTGAATAAATGAATGAACACATGAATATACAATATGTAATATTTGCTTGTCCAAAACAAACTGTACATATAGAGTGAACTACACAGCATTTGCGCCTAAGGCATTCTCCTCACATTGTAAAACATTATAATTCCTTGGCTGTATATCTGTAATGTTTGGCTGCTGTAACTGTTTTTTTCTCCTTTTTTTTTTTTTTTTAATTAACAGGATGAGAGGCAGCTGCAGGTACCAGCAAATTACAAAGTACATAATTACTAAAAGTAACTGAAGCATATTATAGCATAATTCAACAGGAAAAAGAAAAAAACATCTGGCACATGCTATGTTAATTTGTCATAAGAGAGTTCCAAGGAAAGTGCTTGCTGCAGCTGGCAGATCCATCATTTCACTGAAATGAATAGCACACCTTTTGTTTTTAATTCTCTCATATAATATAGAATAGAACCTTATGCAATTTAATCATCAGTCATCACTAAAGGATTTCATGCGTTGAGGGAATTTTCCTTTGTGCCATGTCAGCCAAAATCTACATGGCTCATCCTTAAACTGTGCCTCAATCATAACAGAATGGTCCAAGCAATTATAGTAATTAATTAAAGTGTCTAAGATATTGGCCTAAATTTAAATTTCTTATCCCATAATTAAATAAGTTTGTTTTATTTCATATGTCTTTTATTAGTTTTATTTAAAGTATGTGTGATGTTTTCAAAGAGATGGATACATTACAGGGAAAACCTTGCTCATACTCTCATAACCATACCATTTCA
This sequence comes from Mandrillus leucophaeus, assembly GCF_000951045.1. Taxonomy (NCBI): domain Eukaryota; kingdom Metazoa; phylum Chordata; class Mammalia; order Primates; family Cercopithecidae; genus Mandrillus; species Mandrillus leucophaeus. The sequence goes on along the minus strand of NW_012105509.1, from coordinate 916,416 downwards.
GCTAATGTATGTGCCAGTGATAGTCACAATTAAAATACAATTAGTACGGAAACTCTCTCTTTCAATATGGGTTAAGATATTCATTTCTATGATAGAGACAGACAGAAATTATTATTATAAAACATCTTCTAATGCAGACCTTTTTGAAATAGTCTGTATTTCCAACTCTCTACTGAATATTTTCATATATGTACCTCAAACTGAGTTTAGTCTAAATTGAACCCATTATTTCACCCCTAGCTGAAGTTTTCATTTTTATTTCATCCTATATTTCCCATTTCTGTGAATGGTAGTATCGTCTACCCAGTTGCTCGAGAAAAACTCTGGGTACCATCCTGGACTCCTCCTCATACCCCAAACCCCATTGTTACTAATTCAATCTCCTAGATCTCTCTTCAATCTGTCCCTTTTTCTCCAGTTGCTTTCATTCAGGCTATCAACATTGCTCACCTGGACTGCCGCATTAACACTCTAATTTGACTATGGATTAACACCCTTACTATTTTTCCTGCTACAGTCAGCAAGGTTTCCTGATGTTCAAATCAAATCATGTCACTTCTCTTCTTAAAATACTTCAGTGCCAATTTCCTGTTACGATTTATAAGGTTCTTTGTGATCTGTATTTCCTTGCATTTCCAGCTTGTTCCTCTCTCACTCCCACCCCCACCTCCTAGTAACACTGCATATCCCATTCATGCTGAACTTCTTTTGTTTCCTAAATTTATTATCATTTCTTTTTTCCTGATATTAGATATTTTCCTGATATGTGAAATTCCTGGATTTCATGCATGGGTTTGATTGTGACACTCTTCTTTTCCTTCCTCTGCCTTTTTCCATCTAACTGCTATTTATCTTTCATACGTCAGCTTAAAAGTCTACTTCCTCTGAAGAGACAGCTCTAACCCCCTGTTCTTCCATGTGTCTTATTATAGCACCATGAAGTTTTTATAGCATTTGCTACCTATTTTAAGCCTAGTAGCTTTCCAATATTTCTAGTGGTTCATAAGTTTCACTATGGCAGTGACTAGATCGTGTTTCCTCCTTGTCTCCCTAGCACCTAGCACAGTAGTATGTAGCATGTAACAGGCACTCATTTCAGTATTTATTAAATGAGTAAACTTCGTAATTTCCCCAGACTCCTTCTAAGATGAGCACTTAACATTAGCGTTGGGAGGAAATTTCAACCATTACTTTGTAACTTTCAGTTCATTCTTCTAATAACTTTAAAATAAGCTTCCTGTGAAGGATCTTTATAAATAAAGCTTTAGAACACATTGATTTTCCTGTTAGTAATCTCCCAAATTTATTACACCACTTGATGGTTACTTTGAAAATATAATCACTGAATTATCTCATTAGTCCTGATATGAGAGCAAGTACTTAGAAAAAACTTTGAAAAAGCAAGATGTAAGATATTAGAAATGTTATTACTGGATGGACTAGTCAACTGAGTCTGTGGAATTAATTAAAATATGCATAGGCTTAAAAAAAAACACCTTTTGATTGCCAGTTACATTCTAAGCCTTGTGAATGTAGCTTCTCATTAGGAGTTGTCATTCTAGTGGGGAGAGGCTGTAAGAGAAGAACCAACAATATAACAATCAGAACCAACAAATAAACAATTTTAGATGTTTAAAGTGGTATGAAGAAAATAAATGGAGTCACGTGATACATACTGGAATGGAGATAGGAGTTAGAAGAGCTAGACTATTTTAGGAAAAAACATAGTCTAAAAAGGTGATAGTTAAACTGAGGTCTGAAAAATGAGAAAATTATACCAAAAAGTCAGGAAAATATTCCAGGCAGATGGAAGAACAGCAAGCGTAAAGGTCCAGTGTTAGGAAGGAGCATGCTCATGTGAGTGAGTATAGTGAGGGGAAAGAATGCTGTAATATTGAAGAGATACCTCAGCAGGGATCAGATTGAGTGGGCTATTTTAAATGAGATATTTTTACTTATTTTAAGTAGAATGTTTAAGTAGTATTATTTTAAGGTTAAAAAAAAAAAAGAATGTTTAAGTAGTACTATTTTAAGGTTAAAAAAGTCTAAAGTGCAGCAGTGGGAAATCACTGGAGAATTTTAAACATCTTTAGAGTTTAAAAGACCACTTATAACTACTGTGTGGAAAATAGACTAGAGAGGGAGCAAAAATGGAAACAGAGAAACCAGATATTAGAGTATTACAGTAGTTTTGGCAATAGATGATAGTGGCTTAGAATAGGATATCTTCAGTGGAGATGAAGAGAAGCCGGCAGTTTTGAAATACATTTGGGAGCTAGAATAGGACTTACTGATAAATTAAATATAGGGCATGAGGGAAAAAGGAGGAATCAAAGATGATACCTAAGCTTTTGACTTGAGCAGCTAGGTAGATGGCAATGCTTATTTACGAGGAAGGAGGGAACTTGGGAAGAGATAGATAAGAAGCAGTTTCCATTTTGGACAGGTTACATTTGAGATGCTTATTGGTTTTTTTCTAGTAAATGTGTCAAGTAGGTCATGGAATACATAAGTGAAGAGCTCAGAGAGGTCAGGCTTTGTTTTGTAATGTTATGTTTACAGTCATGGACAAGAGAAGATCACTTAGGGGAAAAGTGTAAATAGGGAAAGAAAACCTAAGACTGACCCAGAGTTCTCTAGTATATCTAAAGCTGACCTGCCTACCTTAAACCGTGGTATTTCTAGTTAGCTGAATGAGAAAAGATTTGAAACTTCGGAATGAATTTTCTTTTTTAGCAGTCAGGTCTTCTGAAGCCATACAAAAACTTGAGATTACAGTCTTTGCATTTGCTAACCATTTTGTCACATACTATGATTAAATATTTTTATCTAATATTAAAATATTAAATATTAAATATTTCAGAAAATCTTTATTTTGCCTTTTAGATATTAGTATTATATGATATCACAGATTTGCTTTACTAACATCTCTTGTAATTGATTAGACTTAAGTGGGAAACAATATGATTTAGTTGAGAAAACATTTTGATTAAAAGACTGGTACAACATGGACATAAAGATGGGAACAACAAACAGTGGGCACTCAGGAGAAGAGAGGCAAGGGCTGAAAGATCTTCCAACAATGGTCTAATCAGCTCTCTGAGCTCTTCACTTGTGTATTCCATGACCTACTTGACACATTTACTAGAAAAAAACCAATAAGCATCTCAAATGTAACCTGTCCAAAATGGAAACTACTTCTTATCTATCTCTTCCCAAATTCCCTCCTTCCTAGTAAATAAGTGTTGCCATCTACCTAGCATATCAGTGTTGATTACAGTATTTTGTTTATTTAAGCATTTAATTTTTTAATAGTTACAACATAAATTGCTTCATATGTAAATTATTTAGTAAACTTTTACTTACACAGAAATTACGTTTTGCAAATATATTTCTAAATTATATTTTGTAAGGATGAGTAGAATTTTCTATCACATAAACATGAATTATATAAGTGAACTAAAAATGTATGAAACTGTTAACTAAGCACTTCCCAGTGATGCTTTAAGGAATTCCTCAATCTTCTATATGTACTTTAAAATTAGTGGAAGATAGTAATTACACCTTGAACCTTATACCCTATAATAAGCCAGAAATTACAGAGAAATTGGGTACAGTTTTATTTCAATTATTTGGTGCAAAATACTCTTTAAAATGTCATACCAAAATGAAATTTCCTCTATCTCTGTGTTTTCCCGGAGATTACACTTAAATCCTCTCCGATAGGTATGAATGTTTCTGTTCTTTTTTTTTTTTTTCTTTATACTTTAAGTTCTAGGGTACATGTGCACAACGTTTGTTACATATGTATACATGTGCCATGTTGGTGTGCTGCACCCATTAACTCGTCATTTACATTAGGTATATCTCCTAATGCTATCCCTCCCCGCTACCCGCTCCCCATAACAGGCCCCGGTGTGTGATGTTCCCCTTGAATGTTTCTGTTCTTAAAGATTTCCAGGGAAGAGATTATATAGTCTTACTGAGCATGTGTTTCAACTGTCATACCACTGTGAAACTTTCTGGAAAGTCTTATTTAATGTTTATCCTAAATTACTCGTGATACAGGGAACTCTCAATTATTTTCTCTAATGAAGGGAAAATGTCTTGTAGATAACAAAGAGTCGAATCATCCTCCTGGGTCTTTCCTTTATCCCTGCAATGAAACATCCTGACAGAGAAATAAGAAGTTACAAAGTACTGACAGGAAGGCTCTAGGAAAGTCTCAGGGGATAGAGTTGGTGAAATCACTTTTCTCTTCACCCTTTAATACCTTCTAAAATTTCATTTGGAAGAAAACTGTAAGGTTGAAAGAAATGCTTGAATGAAAAATAAGCTTAGCCACTTCAATTTCTTTGGAGAAAGAAGAATATAAATAAGTCTAAATAAATGCCAGTAGTCTTTATCTAAAATATGGTTTTTCTGATACATTCCTCAGTAAATCTTGAGCAAACAAGGATTAAAATGTTCTAACTGCTATGTTTTCTATAATTTAGAAAATTAGAACTTTTCTAATTTTAGAAAATTGGAAATTTAGCCATAAATCAGCAAATATGGTAATGGCCACATAACATTTTGGTCAACGATGGACCACATATATAATAGTAGTCTCGTAAGATTGTAAAGGAGATGAAAAATTCCTGTTGCATAGTGACATCATAGCTGTCATAATGTCTTCATGCAATGCATTACTCAGGGGTTTATGGCGACGCTAAACAAAACGACTGCACTGCCAGTCTTATAAAAGTATAGCATATGCAATTATGTATAGTACATGGTACTTGATAATCAAGAGCTATGTTACTGGTCTATGTGTTTACTCTACTGTACTTTTTATTATCTAAGAGCATACTCCTACATGTTTTTTTTAAGTTAACTGTAAAACAGCCTTAGGCAAGTCCTTCAAGAGATGTATTCCAGAGGGAGGCGTTGCTATCAAAGGAGATGACGGCGCCATGTGTGTTATTACTCCTGAAGACCTTCCAGTGGGACAAGATGTACAGGTGGAGGACACTGATACTGATAATCCTGACCCTGTGTAGGCATCATCTAATGTGTATGTTGGTGTCTTTGTTTTTAACAAAAAACTCAAAGAATAAGGATATAGAGAAAAAATATTTTTGTACAGCTGTATTTTTGTGTTTAGGGTCAAAAGTTAAAAAATTAAAAATTTTATGAAGTAAAAAGTTATAGTAGGCTAAGGTTAATTTAGTGTTGAAGAAAAAAATATGTTTTTATAAATTTAGTGTAGCCTCAGTATACAGTGTTTGTAAAGTCTACAGTAGTGTAAAATAATGTCCTAGGCCTTCCCATTCACTCTCCACTCACTCACTGACTCACCCATAGCAACTTCCAGTCGTGCAAGCTCCATTTATGGTAAGTACCCATACAGATGTACCATTTTTTATCTTTTATACAATATTTTACTGTACATTTTCTATGTGTAGATACACGAATACTTACACTGTTAAAATTGTTTACAGTCTTCAGTACAGTAACATGCTGTACAGGTTTGGAGCCTAGGAGCAGTAGGCTATACTATTAATATTTTACCTAGGTGTGTAGTAGACTTTACCATCTAGGTTTGTGTTGCACACTCTGTGATGTTCATACAACAATAAAATTAATGATAAATTTCTCAGAATGTATTCCTATTATTAAGTGATACATGACTCCATTTGGATGTGTAAAGCAGTGTGGTAGATATTGTGGCAACTAAAAATAATTCTTCTTTTAAAAGTTTCTGCTGGGTATGGTGGCTCACAACTGTAATCCCAGCACTTTGGGAAGCCGAGGTGGGAGGCTGTCTTGAGCCCATGAGTTTGAGACCAACCGGAACAACATAATGAAACATCATCTCTACAAAACATAAGATTAGCCAGGCATGGTGGTGCATGCCTGTAGTCCCAGCTGCTTGGGAGGCTGAGGAGGGAGGATCACTTGAGCCCAGAAGGTCAAGGCTGCAGTGAGCCATTATTATACCACTGCACTCCAGCCTGGGCAATAGAGTGAGACCCCCCATCTCAAAACAACAAAAAAAGTTCCTGTTCCATTTAGGAGAATGTATGTATGTATGTGTGTGTACATATATGTAAAGCACTAGCATTATAATACAGGATTGATAAATCTCTCATACATAAAATAAGTATTCAGTATCATAAAGATTTGATGTGTAAAGAAAACTGTCTGGATTAAAATGAATGGAAAGGAGACCTGAAAAGAAGGGAGACAAGGGTGCAGTCTTAAAGAATGGGAAGAATTGTAATGGGAAATCTGAAAAACACAATCTAAAAAATGACATAAGCCTGATCCTGAGGTAATACATATGCAGTTTGTTTTCGAAACAATGAGAGCCCAACTGAAGTGTGGAAGGTTCCTACTGGGGATAAGGTTGGAAAGATAAGTTACACAAAATTTTGAAGGAGCTTATGACATTCTCAGGAATTTGGACTATTTTGTCCAATAGCTGAGAGCCATTGAAGAGTATAGCCCAAGGAAGCAAGTTATTAAAGTAGTGTTTTGGAAAGAGAAATATGCTAGAGATACATGGGTTAGAGAGGGAAACCCACTGTATCGGTTGAGTGCATTCATATGCCCTGTGGCAGAGTACTTTACATATATTGTTTCACTTGATATTGAGAAACCCAAGCAGCTTGTTACTACAATAAATCTAAGAATTAAGTTCTAAGAACTTGAATTGGGATGGTAACACTGGGTAGGAATGAAAAATAGATGCAAGAGACCTATCAAAGAGAGAGTCTCTTTCGGGGTAAATGAGAAGTTGCATTTAAGACAAAATGAGAAGCTGGGCGCAGTGGCTCATGCCTGTAATCCCAGCACTTTGGGAGGCCGAGGTGGATGGATCATCTGAGGTCAGGGGTTTGATACCAGCCTGGTCAACATGGTGATACCCCATCTCTACTAAAACTACAAAAATTAGTTGGGCATGGTGGTGGGTGCCTGTAATCCTAGCTACTGGTGAGGCTGGGGCAGGAGAATTACTTGAACCGGGGGAGGTGGAGGTTGCCGTGAGCTGAGATCAATGCCACTGCACTCCAGCCTGGGAGACAGAGCGAGACTGTCTCACAAAAAAAAGAAGGACAAAGTGAGAAATAGGAGTTGACTTTAAACTTTTTAACCTAGACACCTAGAGCGGAGATGTCAGTATAAAAACTGAGCAGCAGGATGAGAAGTAGATTTGTGAGACAATGCAAAAAGCTTGATATTAGGCTTGTTAAGTTTGAATTTAAGACTGGACTTTTAGGGAGGAAGTCTGAAGTAAAAATTTAATTGTTAGGTTTCCAAGTAAGTATATAAATTTTCATATTCCTAGAAGGCCTAATACACATACACACATATACTCTCTGCGTGTGTGTGTGTGTGTGTGTGTGTGTGTGTTATTCAACGAACTTTCATTATTTACCTTCCATGTTGCAGTATAGGGCAGTGGTTAAGAGCACAGACTTTGGAATCAAAGGGCCAAGTTTTTTTTAATCTTGACTCTACAGCTGACAATTAGCCAGATGCGGTGGCTCACGCCTGTAATCCTAACACTTCAGGAGGCCAAGGTGGAAGGACTGCTTGAGCCCAGGAGTTCTAGATCAACCTGGGCAATAATATGGCAAAACCCTGTCTCTACAAAAAATACAAAAAAACTAGCCGGGCATGATGGCATGCACCTGTAGGCTCAGCTACTCAGGAGGCTGAGGCAAGAGGACCACCTGAGCCTGGGAGGTGGAAGCTGCAGTGAGCCGTGATTGTGCCACTACACTCTGGCCTGGGTGACAGAGTGAGACCCTGTCTCAAAAAACAAACAAAAAAACCTGACAAGCTATGTGATCCTAGGCAAGTTACTTATTTTTTTAATTTCTGTCTTTTAATTTTCTCATATGTAAAAATTGGGATTTCAGGGCTGGGTGTGGTGGCTCACTCCTGTAATCTCAACACTTTGGGAGGCCGAGGAGGGCAGATCACGAGGTCAGGAGATTGAGACCATCCTGGCTAATACGGTGAAACCTCATCTCTACTGAAAATACAAAAATTAGCCGGGCGTGGTGGTGGGCGCCTGTATTCCCAGCTACTTGGGAGGCTGAGGCAGGAGAATGGCATGAGCCTGGGAGGCAGAGCTTGCGGTGAGCCGAGATGGCACCACTGCACTCCAGCCTGGGCGACAGAGCAAGACTCCATCTCAAAAAAAAAAAAAAATGAGAATTTCATATATTAGTCATGCAAACTAAATATTAAATTAATTTATGAAAGCACCTACAACAGTGTCTGGCACATTGTAAGCAAATACTGTGGAAATGTTTGCTCTTATTATCATCATCACATCATTTTCACTATTATTTGCCAAGCTTTGTTGAGTACAAAGATGAGTAACAAAGTTGCTCACCATCCAGTGGGGGAGACAGAGCTTGACATATAAAGAGATAAATATTTACGTGGATTAAGGGTAACTTAAAGTATATTTTCATTTAATGATTTATGTCTTTGTGATCTTAAATATTGTGGAAAATTATTACTATCCATCATTCAGATTATCTTGAGTAAGAACTGAAGAATAGTTTAGGCATGAAATTATACAAGTAGGTGTTTCCCTGAAAAGTTTTGTGTAAACTGAATGTCGGCTAACTTTATAAATGTGATCATTGTTTCATCTTAATCTCAATTATACTCACAATTTGTTTTTCATCAGCACTAATATGTATAACTTTCACCTTTAATTACATTTGACCTAGAAGACTGGCCACTAGTCATTTTGTTTATCATTCTTTAGTTGTTTTTTTTCTTATGTTGTTGGGGGGATGGTTGGGCAATAATTTTAAGCTGTAGAAGATACTTTAAAGTAAGCATAATAATTTATTATATTTTGTTATTATCACTCAAAGCTAAAACAATATATTTGGCTTTATCTGTCATGGAATTAATGATAGATACTCAAACCCCTCATAGTCAGTGAACCTGTATTTATGAAATCACTGAGTTAGAATAACTGATCTCCCTCGTAGTCTGTCAGTTCTATGATGACAACAACTATGTTTGCCACCACATATCTTGCACCTGGCCTGTAACGAATGTTCGGTAACTATTTGTATAATTGAATAGTGGATGGCATTGCTTTTTGTTTTATATATTTATAACAGATTACTTGCTATTTTTAACAACTATTCACTCAATAATAGGACACTTGAGAGGCTTACCAAATTTGTAGGCTGTTTGCTGGCTCCTTTGAAAAAAATCAAAGCTTAAGTTATTTTGGAAGAGCTAATCTGTTGATTGATTTCAGAAGCACAAATAAGGTCAAAGGATAAAAGCCAATACTGAATCAAGAATTTCACCTGAGCCAAATCCAAATTAATTCTCTCCTTGGAAATAATGATACAGAAATCATCCATAACCATCCATAACCCTAAAAGTTCACACACAGTAAGAAAAGCTTTGAATGTCATTGATTCATTATATGTAATACTCACAAATTTATCTGATCTTTGTTCAGACTAAGTTATTTTTAATGCTACATTGTATGTACCCTTAACCTGAAACTCTTGAAGTGACTTTTGACTAAAAGCAGTATAATACTTATATGTTGAACAACAACAAAGAAGACAGTTCTGTGCATAAGATACTTTTAGGTAATGAAGCATAAATGATATGAATGAGTAAAATACAGTACATTTACAACCAAAACATGAATAAGAATTCTAACTGTACCGCACTGAAGTGATACTGGAGTAATTAATGTTGCCTTAAATTTCTAAGAGTTGAGCTCCCCTAAAAAGCACTGTATATGAATCTTACAAATGCATACTAAGGCTGGGCATGGTGGCTTATGCCTATAATCCCAGCACTTTGGGAGGCCGAGGAGGGCGGGTTGCTTGAGCTCAGGAGTTCGAGACCAACCTGGGCAACATGGTGAAAACCCATCTCTACTAAAATACAAAAAATTAGCCAGGCGTGGTGGTGCATGCCTGTAGTCCCAGCTACTCTGGAGGCTGAGGCACAAGAATCACTTGAGCCTGGGAGGCAGAGGTTGCAGTGAGCCAAGGTCATGCCACTGCACTTCAGTTTGGGCTACAGAGTGAGACTCCGTCTCATTAAAAACAAAAAAAAAACAAAAAAAACACATACTATAGCTAAGAAGCACAGTAGCTTACGAGATTTTGTAGTAATAAATACTGTATCTTTTTGATATGAGTATGCTTTTATTTTAGTGTCTAATAGTATCTCAAAATATTATTGAAGATACTTTTGTACTTTTAAAATATGTGTTTTTATTTTGTTTTTTTTAGTTTGGCAAAATATACATAACAAAATTTACCATTTTAATTGTGATAAAATTTTTTAAATTATGATAAAATACACATAAAACTTACCACCTTAACTATTTTTAAGTGTACAATTCAATAGTGTTACATATATACACATTGTTGTGCAACCGATCTCTAGAATATATGTGTATTTTATTAAAAAGAAATAAATGAGTCCTTTGAGGTATGGTCTGTTAGTAAGTGACTTTATTTTGCACATGAAGATGATATTTTTGTTCAAATCATGAACATGTATCTTGCTAATAAAGATTCTGTTTTCTATTTGGAACAATTATATTAATGGATTTTTTGGTGCTGTCTTTTGGTTAATAGGAGTGAGCTGAGTCGACAGAAACTTCATACCCAAGAGCTGCTTTCTCAGCTGGAAATGGCAAATGAAAAGGTAGTTGAGGTAAGATAATGACTCCCCTGGGAAGTGCTTTCTGCTGCAGCTTGATACACATGTTATAGAATTTTACCTGAGCCAAATCCAAATTATTTCTCTACTTGGAAATAACAATACAGAAATCATCCATAACCCTAAAAGCCGACACGCAATATAATGTGAATAAAAGCTTTGAACGTCAGTGATTCATCAGATTCATCATATGTAAATAATAAAAGGTAGAGCTCTTATTTCTGTTTTACCAATAGAACTTTTGTAGTATTTCAGAGAATGTATTAGGATCCCCTTTATTCTTATGCATCTCTAAAATTATTTTTTAACCCATTCATCTTTTTTCATTTTAATCCATCCCAAAAGACACATCACATAAAAAATACTTTTGCCTACTGTAATATATTAAAATATATTTAGATTTATGACTTAGAACTAAATATAGCAAGAGTTCAAGTTTTTTTCCTTGAGGCGTTCAAAAAGTAAACAATTTTTGGATTATGATTGGGGCTTTTTAGATCTCTTCATTTGATGTTAATCTTCATTTGATGTTCTAACTTCAAATGTTTGTTGGAATTTCCCTGAGTATATGGTCTACTCCATCTTTGTGGTCTACTATAGGAACTATAGTGAAATCATTACTCCTAAGCATCATGGCATTATGAATTGATATGAGCCATTTAGAAATTATTTAAGGAATAGCCATTAAAATAATCTTTCAGGTAGCTCCCACTTCCAGATATCTATTCTGATGAAGTAATTTACAATACAGAAAAATTTAAAAGAAGATATTCAGTACAGTAATGTTAATAATATAGGAAGATCAAAAGCAACCAAAATGAGAATAGAAAAGGAACAGTTGCATATATTAGGATTTATCCTATCTAAACTGTTCCTCAGCCATTATGGTAGCAGTATAGAAGAAGTTGCATTATATGAAGTCTGATTATAAATATGAAAATGATTATTACAGATGATAGAATTTTTCCCCCATGTTTTCTCTAGCATGTGATGTGCTTCTTAAAATTTAAAGGCTACAGATTTAAACATCTTGGTAAATTGGACCAGCCAATATAGTTCTCTTCATAACATTTAATTTTACTTTGGGGCATAATAAGAAATATAATAAGCTCATTTTAGCAGGATACTGTTATTTCAATATTTTATATTACTGTCATAGCCATAACATTCATTCTTATCACTTGTATGTTAGTACATGGGAACTGTAAGTTTCTGATTCTTCATAGAAAATGTGTTTTTCAAAAAAAAAAAAAAAAAAAAAAAAAAAAATTAGTAGGGCGTGGAGGATCACACCTGTAATCCCAACCCTTTTCCATGTAGGCTTGCAGTGAGCTGAGATCCGGCCACTGCACTCCAGCCTGGGCGACAAAAAGAGACTCCGAAAAAAAAAAAAAAAAAAAGAAAATGTGTCTTTCTAACTCTTCCTGATTAGGCTTGTATTATTATCTCATTCAGATAAGTGCCAGAAAAACTGTTTAACAATTCTAGTTGTACAAAAATACTTTCTCAGATGTACTATAACCAGGCTAGTAAGTATGGAGATAGCTAATCCGTTTTTTAATTGATAAATTATTTGGACTTGTCTGCATGACAGTATGTTGTGACAGCTTTGTATTCATGATGCCTGTATAGTTCTTGCCATAACAAAGTATTAGAAACTGGGTGCCTTAAACGACAGAAAATAATTGTCTCTTAGTTCCAGAGGCTAGAAGTCCAAAATTGAGGTGTTGACATTGTTGGTTCCTTCTGAGAGCTGTGAGGGAGAATCTGTTTCATGCCTTTCTCCCAGCTTCTGGTAGCCTCAGACATTCCTTGGCGTGGAGATTGTGTTCTCTCTGTGTTCAACTTGTCTTTCCTTTGTACATGTATGTCTCTGTGTCCAAATTTCCCCTTTTATGAAGACATCAGTCATATGGATTATGGTCCACTCTAGTGATCTCATCTCAACTTGATCATCTGCAAGGACTCTATTTCCAAACAAGGTCATATTCATAGGTACTGGGGGTTAGGACACAATTTAACCCATGACAGTACCTAATAGCTGTGTTGACCCTAATAGACGCTGGAGTATGCAGATGTCTTGGGGAACATACAGAAACAGTTCATCCCAACCCTACTAAAGCTCTGGTTGTAAGGCCCAGCAGTCTGTGTTTTCACAGTCCAGGTGATTCTGAAGCAGTGATCTTCACAAATTGAAAGTCTTATTCTTCTGAGTCATTTTGCTTTGAGATTTGTTAATTCACCTTCTTTGCTGGCATGTGGGAGAAAGAAAACAATTTATTAAGAATGTAAAGCTAAGTTTTATTTTAAAGCTCATAACTTGAAAAAATGTAAATTTTGAGATAATATTATTTGTATTTTATAAGTGGTAAAATGATGTCCAGATTTTTCATTGATTATTCCACAAAACATCTCCATATCACATATGGATTTCTAACTTGTTTTCTATTTCCCCTTAATAGAATGAAAAGCTAATTCTAGAGCATCGAGAAAAAGCCAACAGACTTCAAAGGCGTCTGAGTCAGGCAGAAGAGAGAGCTGCTTCAGCTTCCCAGCAGGTAGGGAGCATCCTCTTATCCCTAGATAGTAAACAGTTCAAAGATAAGATAAGTTTTTTAGAAGTTCCCAGAGAACTTAAGAGTTTATTTTTACTAGATTAATATATTTTAAAATTAATCCCTTTAATATGTGAGGTTGAAAAAGTAAACATTGGAAACAAAAATAAGCTCTGCGTGGTGGTTCGCAACTGTAACACCAGCAATTTGGGAGGCCTAGGCAGGAGAATCACTTGAGGCCAGGAGTTCAAGACCAGCCTGTGAAACACGGCAATACCTTTTCTGTACAAAAAATTTTAAATATTAGCCAAGTATAGTGGTGCATACCTGTGGTTCCAACTACTCAGAAGGCTGAGGCAGGAGGATGGCTTGGGCCCAAGAAGTCGAAGCTGCAGTGAGCCATGCTTCTACCACTGCACTCCAGCCTGGCGGACAGAGTGAGACCCTGTCTCAACAAAAAAAAAAGAAAGAAAAGAAATATACTGTCTTAACTATCATAACCTCTAGCCACAGGCCACTATTTATATTTAAATTAATTTAAATTAAATAAAATTTAAAATTGAGATCCTCAGTCATACTAGTCAGATTTGAAGTGCTCAATAGCCGTATGTAGCTAGGGCTATCACATTGGACAGCGTAGATATGGAACATTTCTGTCATAACAAAAAGTTCTGTTATACAACACTGCTCTGGAATTATATTCTGTCTAAAACTAGGCAGATATTCACTAACAGATTTGAAAGTAGATAATATTGCTTTGAAAGTAATATTTCAAAATCTCTGCCTTTGTTTTTATTTTACTTTTCAGTGGAAAAAAAATTCCTTGGCTTACAGGTTAATTTACTTAATGCATATTTTCATATGACCAAAAAAATCTAAAATATAAAAGTTGTCCAGTGGGAAACAGAGTAGAAAATGCAGAATATCAATGAAATACTAAGGGATAATTTCTCTTAATACACACACATCATATAAATGAAGTGGGCCCTTGATTATAAAGTAGGAGCAATAGTCCCTCTTATGAGGAACAAAATGAGACCAGTTCAGTGATTATAAAGATAGACTAGAAACAGACAGTTCAAATGGATGGATACATAGGGCAAGCAAGAAAACAAAAACAAATCAAGTTACTATATTATTAATTATATTTGCTTATAAATTTATTATTTCAATCAAAATTAATATTCTTAAATACTACAGCATTTTATACATAGTAAAGCCACTCTGCTTGCTGAATTCAGTTTATGTTCATGATATTTACAGATTTTTAAAAATCTACTTCTGTTACGAACATGGCATGCCACTTAAAGAAAATTTAGTGATAATTTATCCTTCTGTTCCTCTCCCTCTTGAAAGTAATTACAGTCTTTTCAAATAATTTTTATGTCTGATGAAGTTATGAATTAACTAATGGGTTAGCCAATTATTTAAGAACATATTTAGGTTATAAGGTAACAGAAGTTAGGTGCACTGGACAGTATCTGGAGAGTATGTGTTTCTGTGTCAGGCAAATCCCTTAGTGCCATTTAGTGCCATTAAGTAGTCATGTGACTTTGGGCAATTTCAACTTCTCTAAGCCTCAGTTTCCTCATGTTTAATATAGGATAATAACACCTCCCTTATATGGTTATTAAAGGATCAAAAGAATTAACACATGTAAAGCATTTCCCTTAGTGATAAGTAGATATTTAGAAGGATATATAAGAAATTAAATTTCTATATGATAATCTTTAAAGCTTCTCATTTACCTTTTTTAAGGCAAATGGCAAAGAAAATGTCTACGTAAAATCAGCTACCTTGAGTTCTATAGTAAAAACGGTACAATTACAGGACATTAATTATATAACCAGTTAGCAGCTAGATTAGTTTCCTCCCTGAAAAAATTAAACCTAAACAGTCTAGTACTGATGTTTCTTCTGTTGTTTAAACTCACCAATGGGAAAGATTCCACCATTCTTTTAAGTAACCTTTTTAAAATGTTTTGTCAGTAACCACTTCACGAATTGTTCTGTAACAAATCTTTCCCTAAGCTTGTCTCCTTCCCTTCTGTTCCTATTTGAAGATGGAAGGTAATCATTTGGCACTTTCCCCTTACCCAAAAAGGAATTTCTTCCCTGGAGTTAATATTTGTTCTGTTTTATATGAGTCCAGGTGATCAACTTTTTTTGTAAGATGTACATTTTATTTTTTTAATTTTTATATTTGCCCTCTCTGAATCTTCTAATTTTCCTATAAAAACTGAAAAAGTGCTATTAGAAATAATATCCTACTAAATGCATGATATTAACAAAATGCAGAAAAATTTTAAAATTATTATCGTCTCTGACACATCACACTTACCATAGTGCAGTGCAGCATCGTGTTACTGGTTCAATACAAGCCCTGAATCATGCTGATTCACTTTGCTCTAAATGTGCTTTTCTGATTAACTTTCTCTACATGTTATTCATCCATTCTAAGTGTATCACTCTAAATGGTTGAATGCCATACTGTGATCTGTCAACATATGAGTTTTTTAAATCAGTGTGGTGAAGCCTTTCAATGCAAGAACACAAAACCTAGAAGCTAAGAAAAAAAATAATAAATATGTTCACAGTTTCAAATATCTATATCAGAAAAAGTCATAAAGTCAGTGACAAACCGAGAAAAATATTTGTACCATATATGACAAAAGGCTAATGCCCTAAATACATACGAAGGATGCCTAAGTTTTCAAAAAATGCTACAGTCCAGTAGACAAATATATAAAGGAAGTTTATGGAGAAAGAAGGACAGATGGCTTTTAACCATTTAAAAAGATGTTCACCCTCACCTATAAGACAAATACAGATGTAAACTGTAATCACATCATTTTTCACCTATCAGATCGTGAAGTTTGGAAAAGCATTGTGCTGGCAGTCTCACACGTTACTGATATAAGCACATGTTGGTACAGTCTCCAGAGCACAGTTTGGCAGTATCTTTCAAAAACTGTAAATGTATGTAACCTTTGACCCATACTTGCACCTGGAAACATTTTTGCCAGGAAGCAAACATGTAAAAATACTGATTGAAGCGTTGTCTGTCATTTTAAAAGATTAAAAACCATACAAATACCCAACAATAGCAGACTAGTTAAATTATGGAGTATTCATACAGAGGAATAGCTTGCAGCTATTAAGAAGAATAAAGTATAATAGTCCTAATATAGAGCTATTTCTAAGGTAGATAATTTAGAAGAAAAGAAAACAAGATGAAAAGTGTTTATAATTCTTTCATCATTTTTTAAATAAAAGGAAAGAAGAAATACATATATTCTCATTTAAAATATTTCTGGAAGCATACCTTACTGGAAATACTGGTTGTATCTGGAGAGGTGTCTGGAATGAAAGACAGCAATGGGAATGAGACTTCCTTTATGCTGTCTACCATTTCATACTGTTAGATCTTTTTTTTTACCATGTGTATATATTATCAATTCCTACTAACATTTAAAGATTATTTTTCTATTAGACTTTTCTTGTTAAGATCTATCATCACTTTATTATCAGCCTTGCATTGTGTTGGCTCACATTAGTTTGTGTTTTAGAAACTTTCCTGATTAACTTTTATCTAGATGTTTTTCATCCATCTGGAATATGTTTTACAATTCTAAGCATATCAACCCTGAGCTATCGAATGTCTTATTTGACCTGCATTTCTCTAATGTAATAGACATTTTAAAGTTTTAAGAGTAAAATAGATATTAATTTAAAAACGATCACTGACTGGGCACAGAGGCTTACACCTATAATCCCAGTACTTTGAGACCAAGGTGGGTGGATTGCTTGAGCCCAGGAGTTTAAGGCTGGTCTGGTCAATATAGTGAGACCCTGTCTCTGAAAAAAATTAAAATTAACCAGGCAAAGTGACTACTGAAGAGGCTGAAGCAGAAGGATCACTTGACCCTGGGAGGTCAAGGCTACAGTGAGCTGTGATTGTACCACTGTACTCCAGCCTGGGCAACAGAGCAAGACTGCCTCAAAAAGAAAAAGATCGTTTACAAAACCCTTTCCAATAAGACCGTTTTCAGTACTTATAGGTTGTGATGCATTCTACTTTGTATTAATCTAAGATTTTCCACAGAAAAAGTAACTACTTACCGATTGTTTATTTTAATTGCAGCTCAGTGTGATTACAGTGCAGAGAAGAAAAGCAGCCTCCCTGATGAATCTGGAAAATATTTAAAAATATTCATAGTTCATTCACAGAACTTTAGAGTTGGGAAAGCAGTTGGACTAGAAGTGTATTGAAATGGTAAAGCCTGCAGAGTATAATAGTTAAGGCTTGTGTTATTTTGCGTAAGCATTGTTATTCTGTTTTGAGGGTTATTGGAAAACAGAGCAGTGACCACTTCCTGTAAGTAAAGAAAATATAATCCTATATTGAGCTTCAGTGGAGAATAAACCAGCTGAGAAGAACTCATTGCCTTCATCAACGTGTCTGTTTTTTAATTCCTCCTTTTTCCCTTGAAAGGCTATAATAATTTTCAAACTATGCAAATTTCTCTTTCATAAGAAAGAGTTTTTAAGAAAATTCTAGAATTTAATATTTCAGTTTCCAAGATTTGAAAATTTTACATCTAATTGTTACTTCTAACTCATTTTTAAAGTTCCTAAGTATCCATTTTATTATGAACTCATAAATGTAATAAATTGTGCACTTTCTAAAACAATGCTGTCATGTATTTTAATGTATGATTGTAGTGCTTCATTTTTAACTTACAGTTTTCAGTATTTATGAAACTTGATATTTAAGAATTTGGAAGGAGTTTTTTACATGTTACTTAAAGCAATACTAATCAAATGGAGATCTTAGGTGCTAAGACTGCATGGCATTGAACTATTGAAGTCCTATTGATCTTCATAGATACATGTACCTGTTCTCTGGTTTGAACTTAGTGCACCCTGGTTTCTGTTGGTTAAAGCAGAGAGGTTTGCATCTGGATAACCAATCAGGAGACTGCTGCAGTTGTCCAGATAAAAGATAATGAGTTTGAGTTGAAGGTGACATGAAAACATTCACGTGTAGATATTCAACCATCAGTCAGAAATTTAGTACTGATGCTAACAGTTAAGACAGTCATAGGAATCTTTTTTTATTATTATTATCATATTTTAAGTTCTAGGGTAAATATGCAGAAGGTGCAGGTTTGTTACATAGGTATACATGTGCCATGGTGGATTGCTGCACCCATCAACCCGTTATCTACATTAGGTATTTCTCCTAATGCTGATCCTCCCCTACCCTTTCACCCCTCGGCAGGCCCCAGTGTGCGATGGGAGCCTTTTGTGTGGAGCTGAGAATTGAAGCTGTGGAAGTGGAAGAGCTACTCTTGGGGCCTTCCATGATGTGAATAGCAGTCACTTCAGCCTCCTCCCACACTTTTCTTCCCCTCCATTTCTTGTGCTCTGACTTTGATGGCCTTCTTTACTTTCATCAGTATAAAATCCTCCCTCCCAATACAGGGTCTCTGCATGTACCTTCTTTTTTTGAGGCAGTCTTGCTCAATCGCCCAGGCTTGAATACAGAGGCATGATCTCAGCTCACTGCAACCTCCGCCTCCCAGGTTCAAGCCATTCTCCTGCCTCAGCCTCCCAAGTAGCTGGGATTACAGGCACCCGCCACCACACCCACTAATTTTTCTGTTTTTAATAGAGACGGGGTTTCACCATCTTGGCGAGGTTGGTCTTGAACTCCTGACCTCAGGTGATCTGCCTGCCTTGGCCTCCCAAAGTGCTGGGATTTCAGGCCTCAGCCACTGTGTCTGGCATCTGCATGTACTTTTTTATTTATACACTTTTCAGATCTCTACTCAAATATCAGTTCCTCAGAGGCCCTCCCTAGCCTCAAAAAGATCCCCTTGTTATATTGCTTATAATAGTGCACCGTAGTTTTCCTTCAAAGCACTTATCAATATTTGTAATTAACTCTTTTTGGAATACTTTCTTTCATGTCATCTTCTCCCCAACAGAGTACAAGCTCTGTAAGAGTAAGACCACATGTATTCTCATTCATTTTCTCCCTAGCACCCAATATAGTCCCTGGCACGTGGAGGGTATTCAATAACTGCTTTTTCAACAACTGAGTTTTTAAGAACAGGACCTGAAGGAATGTCTTTATTTGTTGAATGAGCTCACGAAGATGAGTCATTATAGGAGACTAAATAGGAGCAATGAGAGGGTCATAACAAAGAGACTCCAACATGATAAACCACTCAAGGAAGGCGCATGGTTGCTAGTATCAAATGCAATGATGAGACCAAATCATACCTATATGGCAGTTAAATGGTAATCAGATTGGAGGCACATAGCTTATTTTCATTTCTTAAAGAATTTTTCATTTGATTCTTTAAATTCCTTCCCAGGTCATTCACAGACTAATTTCCATGTAGTAAGAGTTATGTTCATATTCATATTTATAGAACATAGAATTTATTTTTAGAAAATTTTAGGGATGTTAGAATTTTATGTCTATCAAAAGTATGAGACTGTAGAAGAAAGCACTTCAGAAACTAACACTCTAGCAAATGGAATATAAGTATTATATTATTATACGTTTTCAAAAAATCTAACTTTCCATACGTATTTTTTCAAGGGAAAATCTCGGAACAGAGATACTTCCTCCAAACTTTGGCCTCAGGCAACTACTCTTCACATTCTGATAACCCATCTTCTCTTGGATCTCCTTGCATACTTAGATATTCTCCAAGAGAAGAATAGGCTGCTAATATGGAGATAATATGCCTTTCTGACCTCTGTTGAATTTGAACAGGCTTAAGCTATGTTTAGCAACAGAACTAAACTTGAGGGTTTTTTTCTTTTCAGAAAAGTTTGTTAATAATTTCCAATGTAGGCCGGTTGCAGTGACTCAGGCCTGTAATCCCAGCACTTTGGGAGGCCAAGGCGGGTGGATCACGAGGTCAGGAGATCGAGACCATCCTGGCTAACATGGTGAAACCCCATCTCTACTAAATATGCAAAAAATTAGGGCCTGGTGGCAGGCACCTGTAGTCCCAGCTACTCGGGAGGCTGAGGCAGGAGAATAGCGTGAACCTGGGAGGCGGAGCTTGCAGTGAGCTGAGATTGCACCACTGCACTCCAGCCTGGGCGACAGAGCGAGACTCCATCTCAAAAAAAATAATAACAATAATAATTTCGAATGTAAAAATGTAGTGGAGTTTTTAACACTTCTCATATAGGTCAGTCTTCATTTATAAATGATACAAACAATATCATTTATTCTGTGAACTGTATTTTACTATACAGGAGAAATGAGTAGGAAGGAGGTAAGAAGTGACATAGATCTGCTATTGAGGACAACACAGCTAGTTCATTTTATTTATTCATGTTTCTTGATTGTTTCTCCCTGAAGAAGAAAGGAGATGATTACCTCTTCTTCCCTTTGTATACAAATATGCAAACTAGGGCAGGCAACAATCTTCTAATTTCTTCTCTGGTGTGAGAATTATAACTACCCCAAACATGGGAAAACATTAGCAGCAATTGAGTCACTCATTAAGTCTGCAAATATTAAATATTTCATAGCTACATAGTCTTGCCAAACCAACTCTCAAATCAAGAAAGAGTGAAAAAACACTTTAAACATTTTACTATAAATTCTATTCTTTAACCATAATGTCTTTTATCATTTTTTTCAAAATAAACTTGTAATGAACTTTTTTGCAAAAATTTTTATCAAAAATAATTAAATTTGTCTAGTGATTACCTAAAACATACATATATACACATAAACATGTAGACAGAGAGATTGCAGTACCCTGAGGTTGCAGATAAAAACCTGTCCCTTACCATCCCTTAAACCTTAGAAAAATATATGGCTTTGGGGACAAAGCCATATATTTATATAAGGAAGAAAAATATGCTTAGATAATAAAAGTCATTGGACAGAAAGGCATCTTAAAAGAAATTTTTTACAACACTGGTATCCTCTAGCTCAAGAATTCACCGCAAAACACTCACATGTGTTCCACATTCTCATAGGTGCCCCCCATGTGTGATATTTACCTATGTGTAAGCCGACAACTTATTAGATCTCCAGAGAATAGATATGGCTTCAAACTATGTACCCTTTGTCTTCTCTCTACCCCAAGAAGATTCTGAAACATAGTTTCTTAGGAAATCATGCTTAGGAGGTCACTGTAGTTAGTGATTCATTGAAGTATACATATGTAATATTTTTCAGTGTTTAGGATGAGGAAAAAATATGAATTACTATTCTATAGTTTATTCTATAGAACTTATTCCATAGTTTACACTTCCATTAATGCAGCTTAAAATTATGTTAGCTTTTTTGGAGTTTTGGAGGGAAAGTTGAATCACACTGTTGGACAGATATTGAGCATGTTGTCAACTAAAATCCTAAGTCTTTTTCTTTTTTTTTTTTTTTGAGACAGAGTCTCCCTCTGTCGCCCAGGCTGGAGTGCAGTGGCCAGATCTCAGCTCACTGCAAGCTCCGCCTCCCAGGTTCACGCCATTCTCCTGCCTCGACCTCCCAAACAGCTGGGGCTACAGGCGCCCGCCACCTCGCCCTGCTAGTTTTTTTGTATTTTTTAGTAGAGACGGGGTTTCACCGGGTTAGCAAGGATGGTCTCGATCTCCTGACCTCGTGATCCGCCCATCTCGGCCTCCCAAAGTGCTGGGATTACAGGCTTGAGCCACCGCACCCGGCCAAAAAATCCTAAGTCTTTTTCAAAGGTTTTGTTGCTAAGCCAAATCTTTGCCTAAATACAAGACTAGTTATTTATCCCTATTAAATTTAATTAAATTATTAGAAACTTCTGAGGTCATTTTAGCTCCTAATTCTGTTACCTCGTTTGATAGCTCTACAATAGGAGCCATGTCTGTCTTTATTTACTGCTACATTTCTTGCACCACAGACAATTTTTTGTTTACAATGAATGCTAGCCACACATTTGATAAACATGCTACCCATATTTTCATTTGAACCATTGAAAAAAAAGAAAAGAAACAGACAGATTGAAATATAGGCAGTCTCAGAGCATACCAAGCACCACCTCCCTTAAATGGGTAACTGATCAGCACATGTCAGATGTAGTAATTCAACCTGGTTTTAATCTGGCCCATATGGCTGCTTGTGCACTATCATAAGAACATCAAGAAAGATCCAGCCTTCTGCCAAGCAAAAGTTCATTTATGCCACACTAGTCATATTCTCCAGATGTAATCCAGTAATCCTGTCCAAAATGAAAAGTAACTTAGCCTTCTTAATAAATCCATGTAGCATCCTAGTGATCACAGCAGGTTCCTTTTATGTTTGTTAAAACTCTTCAATTCCTTTGATAAGGCATTATGGAAGTTTTTACTCAATGTTTTCATTCTATGGCAGCACAGTCCTTTTATCAATGAATGAAAAAGCTGTCAGAGCATAATATAAAGTATAAGGAAACCTTTAATATTTACATCTAGGAGGATTAAAAGTGAGACTAGATCTCCTTTCATTTAAACTACTCTATGGGATAAAGGAGAATAAGAGAAGTTATAAGCATATTTCTTCAAATAACTAAACCAATCCATTGGAGAGTTTCTCTGGATTATGGTAACATGCTTATGTGTATTAATAATGTCTATTTGTTGAGCATCTGTCATATGCTATGCATCATGCTAACATTTTGCATTATTATCTCATATAGTCCGACAGCCCTTCTAGGTAGGTGTTATTTCCTTTCCAAAGAGATGAGGTGTAGTAAAAGTTAAGTCATTTGCTCAGGGTCACATAGCTGGCAGGTGGCACAGCTGGATTTCAGACCAGATCTGGTCAACACTAGAATTGTACTATTGTGCAACATTGTATCTTTAGAGTTTGAGGAATCTATAATTTTGACACCTCTCCCATTTGCTGACAGTGATTCAAAAACAACCTTTATAGGTTCTCCAAGTGTCATGGGATGTAATTCATCTGGGTTAGGAGGCTTGAACTACTGTAAATATCTAGATGCTCTCATATAAGTGCTTCACACATTCTAGACTTCAAGTGACCCTCATGATTTTACCTGTGTCCACTCTGTCCTTGCAGTTCAAGGATCAGCGTTCTTGATTGAATATATAGATGCCAAATAGATTTCGAAAAATTCTACTTGCACTTTTTCATTCATCAACCTTAAAACAAGTCTGAGCTATGAGCCTCTTTTTTTAATTCCCTCTCTGACTGGCACTACCCAAAAAGCCCTTTTGGTTTTCAGATTATGTATATATACCTAAAAAGCTTGCTAGAAAAAAGTATCCTCATATCTAGTGGGATTTGGTAAATTTTTCAGACCTAGAAAAGAAATTGGCCACAACCTAAATGTAAGTAGTAGAAAAAAATAGATGGAAGCAAAGGAAGTTATAGTAATTAGCTTAATACCTCCTTTGAAAGTTTCCAGATTTCTTCAATGAGTGATGACAGTTTCACCAATTTTAATCGACCAAAAAAATGTTAAATTGTGTTTAGTTATTGTAAAGTGATATAATGTATAATTTCCTTTCAGAGTGTGATATTTTAAAGCATGGAGTTTGAAAGGTATTTACTTAGAGTACTTGAGACTAGTTGAGGCAAAGATATCATCACAAGCATTTGATATAAAAAAGAGAAGCTCCAAGGATGGAACTGAATTAGAGCCAAAATTGGTGGGAAAAAGGAGAAAAGCTCTCTTTGAAACTGTTGCATGGGAAGGGAAACACCAGAGAAAAAGATTTGCTTCATAAAGAAATTGTTTTACACTGGTCATAATCCTGAAGTTAGAACTATCACCCAGATTAGTGAGTAAAATAATCACATTAACCCATAATTATAAATGTAATTTTTAAAACTCAGCCATATATAAGCCAAGTAGTAGTGAGAATATCAGGACACATTGGCGATACATTAGGAATGGCAACACACATTATTTTTATCTTTGCTACTTAATTCAGCATTGCTTACTCATTTGTAAAAATAACTGGATTTATTATACTTTAGATCACAAAAATGCTGACTTGGAGGTTTTACGTAGCTTTAATTTAGTGTTATTAGTTCTCAACATCAAGAAACTGTGATTTTAAATAATTCTGTAACTTTCCAAGCAGTGTTAGGATATAGAGAGAATTCAGTTATTCCCTTTATTCTTTGATAGCAGTGTTGTTTTCTTTGATCACATATACATGTATCTGATCTGTAAATATGTTTGTATGTATGTGTGTTATATAAATATGCATGTGACTAAATTAATTCCATTCTTCCTAGAATAAGGCAGGAACTAATTGACCATAAGCAGACTATCCTGCTCATTATCTATTAGGTTATACTCAAAGTCTTTTAACCAGTGCATTAACATGTTTTAACCAAGTTTATTGGCTTTACAAATAAATTTAACTTTACCAATTCATTTAACTGAAGTTTACACATGTAGTCCTCAGTATACTCAAAAATATGCGAACTACTTTGTGTGAACTCTGGTTTTTTTTTTTTTTTTTTTTTTTGACCGAGTCTCGCTCTGTCACCCAGGCTGGAGTGCAGTGGTGCGATCTCAGGTCACTGCAACCTCCGCCTCCCAGGTTCAAGCAGTTCTCTTGCATCAGCCTCTTGAGTAGCTAGGATTACAGGCGCACGCCACCACACCTGGCTAATTTTTTGTATTTTTAGTAGATACAGGGTTTCACCATATGGGTCAGGCTGTTCTCAAACTCCTGACCTCGGGATCCTCCCACCTCAGCCTCCCAAAGTGCTGGGATTACAGGCATGAGCCACTGCGCCCGGCCGTGTGTGAACTATTTTTATATTCTGAGAGGCAGTACAGCCTACAGGTCTCAATCCCAGACGGGCTGGGATTGAATCCCAGATCTACCCCTACTGACCTTGAGCAAATTACTTAATTTCTGTGTGCCTCAGTTTCCTCATCTGCAAATTGGAGATAATAGTGCCTACTTCACATTATAAGGATTAAACTAATTAACATAATTACATACCAGTGCTTGCCACTTGATAAACCTTTGTAATTATCTGCAGAAGTCAGGAGGTTTCCCCAAAGGCTATGTGGAATGACAAAATCAGCTTTTATTTCAGAAGTTATCACTATGGAGATACCGTTGGCAAGGCTTCAGCCAAATGCTGGAGAGATTAATTTCAGTAAGATTTGTGTCAAGGAGACCAGATAAGAGGCTGCTTCAGTAATCCAGGCAAAAAATGAAGAGGCCTGAATTATATAGCAAATGGTGGTGGGATCCAAAACAAAAAATATCAAGGCAGTATTAAATATAATACACAGGCCTTGATCACTCTTTGGCTGTGAGAGCTGAAGAATTCATAAAGGACTCCCAGGTTTCAGTCTAGGAGGACATTCTCTAAAACAGGATATAAAAAGAGGTCCAAAATCTCAAGTACCTGTATACATCCAAGAGGGGATGCCCAATAAGCAATCTCTTCACACTCCAGAAAAGCTGGATTGCAGAGATGCCAAACTGAATAAGTAGTACAGGGAACAGTTGAAGTCAAGGAAGTAGGTAACATTGAATTTGCATTTATCCTTTTTCAATGACCAGGCAATCAAAGCCTGCCTCAGACTAGAACACGTCATCTAATGCAGTTCTGAGCATTAAAGGGAAATCATATTGAAGATTTCAACCTCGAAGTTAATTGTGAAGTTTGTTGCAGATGGCTAATGCTTCAAAGGTAGAAATTGTTTTCTCAGTGATTCGGGTGCAAACATGAACATGAGTCCCTGGTGCTACATTTGCCATCACAGATTGCACAACTGCCAGTGATAGGCCCTTCCTTTGGCTCCTGGGGACTTAATTTCCCTAGGGAACTATTGTGGTTATTCAACTTTAAGACCTTGTAGGAAGAATCAGTTATTTCTCTCAGGGGTCTTACTCACAGCAAGCAATATGGAAGTAAATAGTCACTAAGGAGAAACAAGAAATAAGCTTTTAGCAAAATGTACGAATAATTTTTTTTTAACTGGCCAAATCCTTACAAAAATTATAAATTAGACTAAGATAGCTATCCTGTTTTGGATCCTAATCATTATAATCTACATGAGAATACATAATTCACACCAGTTTTGCTGTTCCCAACATAAAGAAAAAGGTACATTTCACTATATGCTAATTTCTGCATGTAGTGGATGTACAAAAGATTGTTTCAGGCAGGGAGAACTCAAAATTAGAAATGAGAATGAGTGTAGGCCCAGTTCTGCCAGTACCTACTGCTGCGATCTTGGCCAAGTCTTAAGGTGTATAATGCAGATAATCTCTTTTTTTGTCCTATTGTCCCAGAGTTCTGTGATCAAAAGAAAGCCTTTAATGAAACTGCTCTTTGAAAAATTATTTTTAAAATTATTTAAAGGTTGTATTATAAATACAACCTTCCCATCATTCAGGAGTATTTTTTCACCTCAGAAAGCTCATCAGTTAAAATAACATTGCAAATATCAGTGTCTTGTTCCTAATAAAAATAATAGCCTACCACTTTCTAAACGCCTAATATATGCTCTCTGTAAGGTGCTCAATGGACTTGCTTTAAATAATCACAACTACTTCAGTATCTAAGATACTAAGATGTTATCCTCTTTCTGGGAAAACAGGCTTAAAACGGTTCAGTGACTTGGCCAATGTCACATGCCTGGTAAACTATAGTTTAGCCTTTAAATACAGTTCTCTCTGACCCTGAAGTCTATGTTGTTTCAACAATTCTATGTTTTCAGATCCAAAACTGTATTCTGGAAAGAACTCCAGGTGAGGAAGACTAAAACCAAACCGTTATTTTTCAGTTCCACCATCAGAGTTGAGCCAGAAAGCAGCGCATTGAATCTATGCTCTGCACAATCTTGATATGTTCTCTACAGTTCTCATTCCTGATTTAAATTGGGCAACAGTAAACAACTGATTCAGGACTGCTAAGTCATATATACCTTTAAATATCTAGCAAAAGCAGATTTCAGAAGACACTTAAAATGTATTGCAAAATGTACAGCATTTATTCACATACAGACAAAAAGGCACAATTCTACTAAATAGTTCAACAAAAAAATACAGCTGTCCTCAACTAGTTTTATAAATACTTTCAAAAAGGGGGTAGAAATAAATACAGGATTGGGTCATGTAATATAAAATAGTCATCTCTACATATACTTTAATTTGATTTTTAACTCTTCATGCACCTTTTTTTTTTTTCAATTTTAGCTGAATGGACACCAAGCTAGGCACATAGTGAAAAATCCTCTGTACAAGGTTACAAATGTAATGACAAGTTTGTCCATTTCAAAATAATTAAGGTTTGTACACAACACATAAAACCCTTCATTTAGATCTTGTGTTTAAAACCTAACAAATGACATTCCAGGCAACTTTACAAAAGTTTAACTAGCCTACATTTTGACATAATACATTAATCATAATCAAAGATATTTCTTGGTCAGGATGCACAAGGAAAGATAAAGCTTAAAAAAAAAATGCAAATGGTTCCATACTAATAGAATGCAAGTGGGTGTTTGGGCTGGTTGCTGCTTATGGCCACCTCATACAGAGTTCCCAGCATGACATGAAACTAATTCACAAAGCTATCATTATACTGTCAGAGAAACCGTGCTCTATACCATTTGCATTTTGAAGCAGGAATAAAAAGTGTGGGCTTTTTATTTTTGTGTGTTTTGTTTTTGTGTGGGTTTTTTTTTTAATATTTTTTGTTTTGTTTTTGTTTTGTTTTTTGGTTCAGCATAACTTGGAACATTTGAAAGCTTTTCAACCTAAATGTGGGGAAAAAACAGGTAAGGCATTATTTTTGCACAAAACTAGCATTCCTAATAGTGCAAATGAATCTGATACCTCTTAAAATGGTGAGAGGTGATACTATTAATTTAGATTTTCTTTCTATGGCTTGACAAATTATCCCTCTATAAATTCTACTCTCACCCAGAGCTGTTGCTGTAGTCAAAAGATAACTGTAGATAAAGTCCAACCTTCTCCTGTATCCAGCAAAAGGTTTTTGCTCATATGCAAAAAAAATCTAATTTTTAAATTATGCTACAAGTGAATATACAACTTGGATTCATAAGAACCTTCTATTATCTGTAGCAACAAGCTGATCTGGACAGCAGTCTTTCAAAATGAGCCTCATAGCTCAAAAATAGTCAGTCAGTCTAAAAACCTGCGTCATTCTTTCCCCTCCCCTGAATTAGCTACTAAAATGACTTCAAAAGTTAAGACTTGGTTTGAAAATGTCATACATACAATAGGGATGCATCAGATCTACTATTTGATCATCTGATAAAACTTGCATAGCAAGATGGAATTCAATAAGCCTTTTTTGTTGTTGACAATCATCTGGAAGACTTGAAAGTTAACTGCAGAACTCAAAGCATTATTCATTAAGTATCATAATGTCCCTGCCATATGGAAACAGATGTATAAATGAATCAGGAATCTGAATACTGGTATTAACAAACTAAAGAGAATTTAGGGGAAGTCGGGCTTGTTCCAAAGGCCCATAATTCTGTATCTCATTGCTATTTAAACTTTCCTTCCTTAAGTTTGATTCACAACCACATTGAATTCCAAAGAAAATTAACAGGACCTAAACACTATCCACTGTCTTAATACATACGCACTACAGTGAGTGCAAAAACAAAACATTGTACTCAAATTTAATGCTAAATTTATTATTGCTGATAACTTACTAGTTATTGCCATTTGCAATTAGAAAGTCCAAGTTACAAATTAGAGTTTAGAACTCTGACTACAGAAAACCTATTCAAGGGTACACTTCAGTCTCTTTCCTGTATAACCTTGGTCAATAGTAAGAGCTTATCGCAACTTATTGCCTTTCTATTGTTTTTAAAATATAACCTATTTCGCTTTTTCTCTTTTTTCCTTTTTTTTTTTTTTTTTTTTTTTTTTTTCCTTTTTCTTAAGGAATCCGTTCATGTTGGAAGCCCGGATTCCCTGACATATGCACTAGTGGTTGGCTCTGGGAAGTAAGAGTCACCAGAGTCTGGAAGTTCTTCACTTGAACTTGAGTAGCCATTGTACTATTGGAAGCCAGATGGCCAGGTATTGGCAATGGCCAGGGAAATCCCAAGCTGGCTCAAGAGCCAGTGGTTAGGGAAGAAGAAGGACAAGTGGACTGGTGAAAACTGTACTTCAACTGCCCTTATTCATAGATACAACTTTCCTAACAGTCTCACTCTCCACCAGTCCCATATCCACAACCCACTCACAGGCTTCAAGCAGCAGGACCTTGCTATATTACCCTAAATCTCCACATTGCAGCAGCTCTACCCTGTCCCCTCAGCTCCTTCAATAATGACCTTTTAAAAATTCTCTTCCCTGACTGCTATATTTACACATAAATTTCCTAGTGTTACTGAAGCTTCAGAGCTGCTGCCTGTATACTATAATGCAACAAAAATAGCCTTGAGGGCCAAATATAAATATGATTTCAAGATCTACCACAGTCCTAGAAAATAAACTTTATGGGCTATGAATGGTAGCATGAGGGTTTCTCAAGAACCATATCTGGTTCCCTATATTCAGGTAACCACAAGTTTGTGCTTTGGGAAGAATGCAGAGGGCTATAAAAATTCATGACGCTTATTTAAGCCTTGCCTTCTTTAAAACTTATTTCATTCTTATTTTAGTGTTTTGTTCAGGTACTAGTCTTAGCAATGTCTTACGGTTACAATCTACTCTTCTGTTTCCTCAACAAGTTGCAAATAACACAAACTTCTCACAAAAATGATTTAAAAATGACTCTGGAAAAAAATTTATCTGAATTGCAAGTAAATGTGTTTGTGTAGCTCAGGATTAATGGGTTTCTGCTTCTCCCTCCATCAGAGGTCTCCTCTAGCACACCCAATGACGAGCCCAAAGGGCTTCCGTGTCATCTCTGTTGCATCAAGAAGCCAAGATGCTTCTCCTGATAATGTCTGTCCTCCTGCTGATAGTGCTGCTGGTGTGTATACATTTCTTTTCTGATGCCTCACTCTCTGAGTCACTCATTTCCACATCGGGGACATACCCGTCATTCTCATTGTCGGATTTTAATTTGCTTTTTGCCCTTTCCTTGGCTGGAACTCGGCCTAAGCCCAAATATGGGTAGTCTGAGTGCTGGTGGCAGGCCCCATCGTGGGCCTCTCCCTGCTGCTGCCGTTCCCCCTTCTTTGGAATCCGGAATCCTCCCCAGTTTTTCACTGGGCTGGCAGGTGTTGTAGGCACTTTGACTGCAGTCTGATTATAGTTTACTTTGATTAGGGAGCCATTGCACTTGGGCACTATCTCCTTCCTTGTGCCAGGTGCTGACTGCCCCACTCCAGGGGAGGTGGCAGCTCTTGTGTTGTCCAGATGCCTCTGGGACACATCTGTGGACCTGAGAGGCTTGTGACTCTGTTTAAAAGATTTGTCCTTTAAGTCTCCTTTAATGAGATCACAATGAAAACGATTGTCTCTTCTTTTCCCGTGGTCTGGCATCACCACACCATTTTTCTGTTGTGCTGATATGAGACGTGCTTCTGCAAAGGTCTTTTCCAAACCCAAAAAGCTCTCTGGGACCACCATCCCCTCCCTTCTACCACAGAGGTCTGGCTGCTTCAGCAGGGTTTTGCCTTCCCTTCCAGTGCTATTCTGCAAAGGATCTCGCTTATGGGGCTTTTTCAGCGAATGAACCAAGGAAGTACCCATTTGTTTTCTGAAGAACGCGGAATGCCACTTCAAGTCCTCTATCTTGGGAGCATCAGGGCCCACAGAAGGACTGTTAAACAAAAGCATGTTTTCCAGTGAGGAGGAGGAGCAGGAAGAAGAAGGCACACCTATAAACAAAACCACAAATAAAGAAAAATTACAACAGAAGCAAATCCATAAGAATAAAATTCTAGACCCTCAGTGTGGCCCAATTTATGTGAACTCCCCACCCAACAACACAACACTTACATCACCAAGTTTGTACAAATTTGGTTTTTATAGTGAAGAGATGACCTGCCTTGAGAATCTCCATTCAATCTGCAGACTCAATATGCAACATTTTCTGAAACAGCTGAAGCTCACATAATTTTTCAAAAACCTGTACCTCCTCAAATAAATACATGTTCCTCCAAACAAAATAACTGATCTGATTTTCAGAGGGGACTCCATGCAGAACCCATCAGGTGGTTGATGGCTGCCTCTGCTCCCTCTACCTGGTTACAGAGCAGCAACTGCACCGCACTCCTCCACAGTCCAGTCTTCTGCCTCCAGTACGAGACTAAGAGTGCCCAAAAAGCAGGGTCCGGGGTTTCTGTCTCTAAGTGTCTATACCCTCACAGGGTTATTAGGAGGACAAATACATGTAAACATGTGAAATGAATAAAGGAAATGTTTAAAATAATTCTTTTTTTTTTTTTTTTTTGAGACAGAGTCTTGCACTGTTGCCCAGGCTGGAGTGCCGTGGAGCGATCTCGGCTCACTGCAAGCTCCGCCTCCCTGGGTTCACGCCATTCTCCTGCCTCAGCCTCAGAGTAGCTGGGACTACAGGTGCCCGCTACCACGCTTGGCTAATTTTTTTGTACTTTTTTAGTAGAGACAGGGTTTCACCATATTAGCCAGCGTGGTCTCGATCCCCTGACCTCATGATCTGCCCACCTCGGCCTCCCAAAGTGCTGGGATTACAGGCGTGAGCCACCGTGCCTGGCCTTAAAATAATTCTTGACACATAGTAAGTGTTCCAAAAAATATTCATTACGTGCAAAATACATTTGTGGGATTCAACTGAATTGTCATTCAACTGGAAGTAAGTTAAACTGATGTTTTTCAAATTTTTTTGATGCAAATCACAGTGACTAAATTCCACAGCATGACCTAGTAAGAGTTCACGTTTCACGAAATAATATTAACCCTCATCACTTGATAATACACTCTGACATTTCCTATTATACTTTACTTGTTTTTAATGCTGGTCATGATCCACTGAATTCATCTCACAACCCACTAATGAGTTGTTACCCCTAGTGGGTGAATTCATTAGAGTTTGTCATAAAGACCATGACTCTACAACAGCCTCAAGAACATCTAGAAAGAGCAGTTCTCATATTTTCTGTCTCCCATAAGATATGAACCACCAAGAAAACAAGGTTCAGCCCCAGGGTATGAGACAGGAGGCCATATGAGAACCTAGGCTCACCAGACACAGACACTGCGAGCAAATGAAACATAGCTAGCGACTCAGAACACAGAGCCGTCATGACCACAGGAAGAGGTATTTCACAACCTGCTGGTTTGGAAATGCTGCTTTCTCAAGAATCAACCATTAGAATCCACCTTCACATCACACTGAATATATTTCTTTTACTCAATCACCTGCCATGGGAAAAGAATGGTAAGAAGAGGCTAACATTTTCTGAACTCTGATTTCTATCTCCTTAACTGTAACCCATGTCTCTAGAGAGCCTCCAGCTCATGACCCCCCCATAAGCACTGTTGCCACTGAGGACTCAGCCAAATGACCCTACCCACTCTCAGAATCACACAGTTTAAACCACGGACCCTAAATGACACATAAATCATGACCATCTGCTCTACTTCAGGCAGGAGACAGCCTTTAGGCATGAATAAGAACATAACTGAAGCCTAGGACTGGAAAAAGAAAAAAAAGCACCCTAAAGGGTTTCAACTGCATTACTCAACAGCATCCTACAGGAAGATAAATGTTTTCAACTGATCATACCTATGGTTCTTATCTCAGAATGAAAGGAGGATTTGTTTTCCTTTTCTGAAATACTAGGATTTCTGAATGCAGATCTACATTACAGCCCTGTTACCACAAAACTACTCCCAGCCTTATTAAGAATATCATTCGCTCACCCAGTAAAAACCTCAGCCATGAAATGCAAAAACCTGCCTGCAATATCCATGAGAAATAACTCAAATGAAACCAGATGAAAATGCTCTTTATGGCTTATTTTTACAGGGAATCACTCATTACATAATGACTTAAGAGTTGCAGAAAGCCCTCCAATGGCACAACTCCACAGGCACAACTTACATCAGTGATCCCAGCTCGGCATTTGCTGCTGTAGGCTCGGTGATCTGCACCAGACAGTCTTCCAAGAGAGTTAAACAGATCTCATTTATTTGTGTTCAGGTAGGAATCATGAAGAAAGAGCTCACCTTAGGGAGTCTGAATCGAACTACTTTTACATGACACCCTACTTAGAAAATTTATTTTTAAAATCTTAACAATTAAACTCCAAGTTCCAGCTAATAATATACACTTGATT
This sequence comes from Mandrillus leucophaeus, assembly GCF_000951045.1. Classification (NCBI taxonomy): domain Eukaryota; kingdom Metazoa; phylum Chordata; class Mammalia; order Primates; family Cercopithecidae; genus Mandrillus; species Mandrillus leucophaeus. The sequence goes on along the minus strand of NW_012105509.1, from coordinate 882,876 downwards.
CACCTGGAAAATACTTAATCTTGGGAAGAAAATATCGAGGATGTCAATAAGTTATTGCATTCAAACTATGTAACACTTCAAAAACATCATTTAAACCTCCCTAAACCATTTTTTATTTCTTCAGATGACCCAGCTCCCTCTAGTCGCACATAATTGGCTGGAGAAACCAGAATTTGGATTTTAACGCAACAGGTTATAACAACTTCTTTGTTGTCTCTGTGCACCATAATAATCTAGATGGAGTGACAAAAAGCCACAAATGCACAAAAACAAGAGTAAATCAACTATGATTGCACAATGCAAGCACCAAGAATGGTGCTGCTATAACTTTAAAGGGCAGTCCAAGGCAGGAGAGAGACGCTATCTTCCAATGATGTCCAGTCTAAGACCTACCTGTTCCGTGGGTCCCTAATTCTGCCTGATCCACACTCAGCACCTCTCCTTCTCTGAAATCGTTATACTACCTACTTTTGGGGCTTATGATCACAGAATGTAGTCAAACGCACTTAAGGGGTCTTGATTCTAAAAGAAACTTTAAGATCAACGGAATCTCAGAGGTTAAACAACCTGTCCAACTTGATCTTTGCCCTTGATCTCCAAGTAACTGATATGTTCTCCAGAGTAGAGGAAGTATATACCCTAGTTTTCTTTGTCTGTTTGCCTAGCCCAGGGCAATATAAAATAGAAGACACTAAATAAATATTTGGTGCGCAATCTCAGAAATATTCAACAACCCATCTGCACCAAAAAAGCCTACTGTGAACATTATCTAAAAATGAACTGTGTTAAGTACAGTCTTAAGAGATATTTACCATATTTACCATGTTACAGATAGAGCCCATGGCTGAATATAAACCTGTTAGGTACCCCCATGATATGTTTACCAAGTACTGTGTCATCTATAAGTCACTATTTCATTTTAGTCTCTCAATTCCAAGAGGTAGCTTGAGATATCCCCATTTTGCACATGAAGAAATTGGGGAGACTCAAAGACTTTCACGTGTTTGCTCAGTAAGCAGAGAACATAGGATTCCGCCCATATTTATAGAGGGCAAATTCATAGCTCTTTCCCTTAAACATGATGCCTCAAATTAAAGACTGCCTTTAAATATGAACGTCTATGCTTCTTAAATTCTTCTGTAAGAAAATTAAGAAATCATTATTTCTCCCTCAACAGTGTTAAAGCTTACAAACTCCTGCCCTATACTTTGACCTACCAGGGCTTAATGCATACCTGAAACTCTTTCTTGCTCCAAAAGCTTAGTGTAAAGATTGAATATCTGTTCCTGGACTTTGCACACAGACCGTTTAATCTTTTCCCTGCGGGTCACCATGTAAGTGAGGTTCCGAACCTAGAATGTAGAGAATAAAGATTCTAAGTAAGCAATACAGTATAACAGTACTTTGGTGCTTTTTAAATTTCTTTACCTAAGAGAAATTACTCCTACTAGGGCCTTGACAGATACTTGAAATCAATATGTACTTTAAACATTTCATCCAATCTTTAATCTCATTTTGGTAAGGATTCCACATATACCCCTGAACACAGGCAGCAGCAACACTGAAGAGGGTCAGGGACCCACAGGAGTGGGAGGGACACCTAGAGAACTGGTACAAAAGTCCTGCCTCCTCCACCACACCTAACCCATCCTGGCACAGAGGCCATTGGTGTGTCCAAGTCAAAACTTGCAACCTCTTGCCAGTCTTTTGCTTATTATTGCATCAATATCTTCTATTACTTGGATGGCCAATGGCTTTAAAGCAGCTCAGAAGCCACTTCCGCTGCACTTTATCAACTATCTTCTGAAGGCTGAACTAGGTCAACATGGGGCCAAGGGTCATCAAAGTGGAGCCCCCTGCACCAGGCCCACTGGAAGACCAAATGGTTACCAAGAATCCTAGTGAATGTCTTTGTCAACTGCACACTGAACTCACTGAAAGGCCTGGAGTTAGCAGGTAGTTTATGTGTCACTATGAGGTGTGCAAATGCCTAGGAAACTTCCAGCTTTGCCAATGATGTGCTGGTTAGACATCTCCAGTCCAGTTCTTCGTATCATCACTTGAAAAACTGGTATTGCCCTCTCCTGATTCACTTGTAACTGAAAAGACTCAGTGCTGAGAGTTGGCTCTACTTCCTATCTGATGTGCGACTGCTTTGGATCACATAACCCTAACGTATGCTCAGTAATCAACATTCAGATTTATTCCCCACCTGTCATCACTCAATATACAAAATTTAAAGAATTAGTCTCTAAACTCCCTTAATCCTTCAGTCCTAAAATCTATTGGTCAACCTGATTAGATTACATGGGCCTGAAAACACAGATGTCAGACACAGCACACCAAATACACAATTAAACCCTTCTTCAGGAATATGTAGACAAGACTTCCTAAGTAATCTCACTGGCAGGAGTGGTTGCATGTCTTTATCTGACCACATCTTTCCCATTAGCTCCTACAGGCAGGCCTTCACTTTCCTAAAAAATCCCATTATGAGCAAACTCTTCCCCTGCCACCTTTATAATTTTTCCCCATAAACTCAATAAAGTAGTATCACCCTAGTTTAAGTGAAAAAAGTCCAAAGGTCACCAACCTTTTCTTTTGGCATTGAGGACAGCAACAAGCATCAACAAGCCTTGTGAAGACACAAAAGATTTTGCACTCTGGTGTAGTCTAAGTGTAGACTAAACCCTAACAATTCCACTTGTGCTAAAGGCAGTCTCATTTGCAAAAGGACATGAAGCATTAAGAGAGACCGAACACAGGCTTTCCCATTTGCATCACAGTAAAATCTCCTGGCTAAACAGGAAAATGCCAAGTCAGGCTTCTCCTGCCCCTAACCAATTCACTTTCAGGATCTTCCCGTCTTTTTTTCTGTATCAATCCCTTATGTCACTAACATTTCCTGTCTTAATTATTTTAAAAGGAAAGAATAGAGAATAAAAACACTCTCCCTGTCTCATAGTAAATATTACACGGATGTCAATCAGCCTAGGTAAGGTGGTCTCTTTCGTTTTCTGACAGCTGCACACTCTCAATCCAAGAAGCAGTGTCCTTTATAGAAATTCTCACCAACTTGGGAATGGAAGTGGTTAACAGACTACTCTCTTTGATAATATTGTTCTACCCAGGGGAGATGAAGAGTGAAGCTCAAGAAAGAGGGGCCAGACCTAGATCCATAGCAGATTCAAAACTTCTAGGAAACAGAACCGTTTTTACATTAACAAGGAATCTCACTCCTGGAAATAAAAAATGGAAACAAATTCTGACATCTTAGGAGCAGACAGGTTGCTCTCATATTCAAATCAGATGTGTAACAGAGACACTTACATCTCTCTTACTTGAAATTATCCTTGAAACTGGAAAACGGGGAAGTCAGGGAATTTGAACTTTGTATATTATTCAAATTTAATTTTGGTAGCTTTGACCAAACCATGGCTGCTACATAGAAAAATCCCACTCCTATTCCTCATGATCTCTGATGGGAAATATCTAAATGTAAACCCAAAAAGCAGAGGGCATGGTTTTCAATTGGAACAAACCAGCCCTAACTCCACTTTATAGTAGTTAGGACTCTAAACCTGACTTCCCTTATGCTCCCGGTAGGACAACGCTCAGCAACCTCCACCTGCAGAGCTGGACTGATGCTCTCCCATCCTCAAAACACATCCAACTTGTCCCTTCCTGCACCCACTGCACCCGCTGCACCAAGCTCCCTACACCCTGCTTTCTCTTCTCCCAACTGCCTGCAAGGAGGTATCTGAAAAAAACCGTTTAAACCATCTCCAGGTGCACTCTCACACCACCTTAAACCTGATCATCACTTTCCCCTAAAGCAGTGTCCCTAAACAGGGGACATGGGGTACCCACAAAACAGAACCACCCTCTGGAGGTGGGGCCCATGACTTTGCATTCCTAAGTTTCCAGGTCAGACACAACACCCTGAGGACCACTGCTCTAAGAAATCCAAAAGTGGTTTCAGTGTGCTTTCTTGAATCCAAAACTGTTTGCAGCACTAAAGTTCAACGTGCCTTTTTTTCAGGGGACACTGTAGACACTACCAGATTTTCAAAGGTGACCATTCCACTGAGTGACTACAGGACTGCCCCCAGGACTTGGCCACTTTCCATAATGCTAGCCAGAGTGCAGTGGTAGCATGTCTTTATCTAAATAAATAGTCATTTGCTGAACTCACGTTTACTGCATATTTTCAGGGAAAGGAATGAGAGTGAAGTGGCAGCCTTGGAAATGACATGGCTACCCACCACATCAACAACTTTGTCTTCTTAAAGTTGTGTGCTCCCAAGCCCTCCTGAAATCTACTCCTGTCACCTAACTTCCAGATCCAGAACTGGTACCCAGGTGTGCAATGCCCCGAGGTGTGTGTTTGAAGGAAGAGCAGTCACCATAATCAGTTGTCTGCATTTCTAATGATGGCCACTCATTTGTCAGTCTGAGAATGATCATATGCCTTGATTGTAGTCACATGTATTAAATGATTTTTGAGGATCTGCTACAAGCTGATATTGTGTGAATTAAATAGAAAACTAACTTACTTGAGAAAACAAGTTGGTAGTAATGATTGTTTTTTTATTGTCACCCCTGCCCTGATACACTTACTGTTTACAATTACAAATAACTGTGCAACTCTCTGGGCAAGGCAAAGATTTCAATTTTTTAATGCCTTCACCATCACAGGCATCATGGCAAATTTGGGGTAGCGTATTTTTTTCATGACAATAAGCTCATTTTAAACTGAGTCTAAGGCTGGGTGCAGTGGCTCACGCCTGTAATCCCAACACTCTGGGAGGCCACAGTGGGTGGATCACTTGAGGTCAGGAGTTCAAGACCAACCTGACCAACATGGTGAAACCCGGTCTCTACCAAAAATACAAAAATTAGCCAGGTATAGTGACACATGCCTGTAATCCCAGCTATTCATGAGGCTGAGGCAGGAGAATCACTTGAACCCGGGAGGCGGAGGCTGCAGTGAGCTGAGATCGCGCCACTGTGCTCCAGCCTGGGCAACAAAGTGAGACTCTGTCTCAAAAAAATAAAAATAAACTGAATATAAATTCCCTAAAGTTCCTTAGGCTTTTTAATAAAGTAAATGTAAGTAATGCCACACACATACACACACAAATCCTGATTTATTCCCTGTTTCTCATACATTGTTGGCATTGTTCTACTTAAACAGCGACAGTGATGACTCCAAAAAAAATGTTTAGAATTAGAAGTGCATGTTAATCTGAGTAACTTAAGTACAGAAAAGAGTTAGTACACCACAAGCATTTTCTACACTTTTATTTTGTGGTGATTGTGAGACAAACACAGTCCAAACAATAGACTTCTTGTCCTCCCCCTCCCAACAACTATCTGACTCCACAGCTCATGCACCCCAATTACAGCAGGTGTCGGGCTGGCATAAAGGCTTCTCACCAGGATTCCAGTTTATCCTTCTCAATCCTTCTCTCATCTCTAACAAAAATGCCACACATACATGTAGTTGTGAGAGGCAAAGTCTTCTTTACACTCACCACCAGGGGGCGTAGGGGAGCACAAAAGTCTCACAAACCTGCTCCAGGCTCCTGCCTCCTCCAGGGCCCGAATCCCCCCGCCTTCCCAGGAATCCTAACCTGGTCTGAGAAGGGGCATCACAAATAAGCTGGCACTCAGTCGTGTACTAAAAGGATCGCTAATGCTCCCTTTAAAAGACTTTCACTTCTACGTCATCTCTAACAGGGCCACGCAGGTCTCCATGAGATCGCGCTTTTTTGGTCCAGTGCTTCCCGGGTCTTTCCCTGTTCTTTGCCCACACTCCCATTTCAAATCATCTATGAGTCAAGAGTCTCTCCCAGGCAGGTGAATCACTCCCCACTAATAAGCGAGCGGCTTGGGGGAGATGTGTTAACTGTTTCAGGCTACTTGGGTACCTTTCAGTGCAGACTGCTTCAGGCCAGAAAACCTTGCTCCTACCTCGTTCACACTAATGAATTTAATCGGTAGCCAGCAGCCAGGGGAGTTGATGTGGAAGATGCTCTAAGAAGCATCCCCAATTAGCAAGCCTCAGCCAGAAACTACCTACAGAGAGTAGGAGGCCCAAGGGGGAGGCAGCCCACTCCTCATTATTCCTGTAGCAGGAAGGGACTTCCAGACGGGACTCCAGAGGTGATGGAAAGTCGGGGAGGCACAAAAGCAGCAAACAGCGGAAGGAAGTGCCAGCAGCTGAGGCTCGGCAGCCAACAGCCACGACATTCAGCAATCTCAGTGTGACAAACAACACCTGTAGCGTGCTGAGCATGACTGGGGCTCCTCAGACAGATCTGACACCGCTGTGCACCAGGAATCCCACCCATAGCCGCACACAGACACACAACAGAGACACGGATGGACACGGGGACACACACACCCTCAGTGATGACTTAGCACCTCACTGCCAGGAGTATCTTCTGTAACAGATATATGCATGTGTACATACAGCTCATGCACACACATCAGCACCCACTGCCTGCTCTGCTACGTGACAGTACCGGGAATTCCCCTGTGAATTACCCAAGAAACAAAGCCGGGGCCAGTGAGCAGCCGGTCTTAGCTTCCTTCACAAGCCCATCACCAGCACCTAGTGTTTCCTCGGACTCAACAAGCAATTCTCCCCTCTCTGGCCCCTCCTTTAGAAATGAAATCCATGCTGGTTTTCTAAATCAGTCTGTAAACAATCCTGAGTCAACTCCTTGGGTCATTTTCTTGGGGCTCATTCACTCTAGCTCTAGAATGAAGGAATGGGGGTAGGGTAGGGAAGACACACCCCATTTGATCTTATAAACCAGTAAAGATTAATGGGAAAGTGTTTAAAAAAAAAAAATCACAAAGAAGCTCCCCACTCAGTGGCAGTTTTGCACATATGTACAATGAGTTTACCAGCCCATAAATATTTTTAACCAACACAACCTCATGCTGTGGTGTGTACAAGGATCTGACAGTATATGACTGGCTATCATTTCTTGCTCTGGGCAAGCGTTCGCCTCTTTGCATCTTCTTCTCTAAGTCACTATAAGGTGTCAGTGTCAATCATTACCCTCTCCAGGTCCTGCCGCAGGTGCGTGAACAGCTGCAGCCTCCTAAACAAGACATCCTGCTCCCGCTTGGCTAGATTGTCCTCTTCGTCTTTCTTTGGGGTGATCAGGGGCTTGTTGAAGTTGACCTTCCTCTTCAACTTCCAGTACTGGTACAGGAAATCCACTACTTCCTCAGGCAGCCGCAGAGCCCTGGCAACATCCAGCAGGTTGACGAAGGTGTAGAACTCATCCTCCAACTGCTGCAGCTTCTGCTTACGGACACTCACCCGGTGGGCCTCCTCCCGGTTCTGCTCAAGGCTGGCAAAGGGCTCCAGCGGATTCCGGGGGGAACACTCAGGGGCCCCATTCTCCTGTGCAGCCCCCTTGCCAAGACTCTCCTCAGGTTTCCTATGTGAGCTGTGCTTTGGGCAATAGGACTTGAACTTGACTTCATCATTCTCTGCTAAGATGGTCTTCATCTCCAGGCCCCGGTCAAAAGCACAAGTCACATGGAAGGCCGTGCGGCAGTTCTTCACAGAGCACTGGTAAGAACACACAAAGAATATGATAATAGACCGTTATAGAGCAACCATGGCAGAAGACCCGCAGTGCTAGGCACCCATGTACACATGCACAGAGAAGAGCCATGCTTCAAGAATGTGCTGTGACAGGAAAGTTGTATGTGGATTAACCCTGGAAGATCATGTCATGTTTTAAAAGAGGTAAGGCTTGGGATTTTTTTGTAGAGATGAGGTCTCCCTATGTTGCCCAGGTTGGTCTCCAACTCTTGGGCAAAAGAGATCCGCCCATCTCAGCATCCCAAAGTGCTGGGATTACAGGCGTGAGCCACTGCACCCAGCCAAGTCTTGGAATTTAAGGGCCCTCTTCAAACGAAAGGTTTAATCAACCAAACCCTAACTTCCTCGGAAAAGTAACTGCATCCAAATCCCATCTTGAAGCACACATATTATACAAATAACATGTGTAGAGGAAGGAGGTGTGGCACTAGGATCATATTCAAAAGAATTTGTACTCAATATGCAAAGTCCACTTTCGTTTTATTACGGATTTGAGCTCTTTGGTGTAAACTTGAGTAAGAACCTTCTTGGGAAGAATGACTACTACTCACAGTTTGAACACAAATCCTCATTCTGACTCCCCAGCCAGGAAGAGTCCCAACACAAGTGAGAAAATGAACAGTGCACTTCCTTGAAGCAGCACCAAGGAGAAACTGAATAAAAACCCCGAAGAATAGGAGACGAGGAATCCAGCACAGGAAAGGTGGGGAAAGGTCTTCACACTTGTGAAGAAGCTTCACCAGATGCATGGAGGGCTCTGAGCCCTGAGATCTGTGCACGCCGCGCCTGGCCACTGAAGAGAGGCAGAACCATGAAAGACCCTTCCCATGGGTCACAGGGAGGTCAACCTAGAGGCCAGCTGTCAGCAACCTATACAGAAGAACACCTACCCCTCACTGTCTAACAGGGCCACAATTTAGTGCCTTTGATCCAGACAGCAAGTCTCTGGTGTAGCAGGAGCAAAGTGATTCACTCCTCCTCCACTGATCTCGCTGAGCAAATCCCTAGAAGGTGGTTCCTCATGGTGACTGAAGCCAGTCCCTGAAAAGCAGCACTGCATTGTGTGAGGCCAAGTGATCCCCAGGGCATGCCAGGGGCTGCACAGAGCTGTAGAATTCAGTGGCTTCAAGCCAACTGAGAAGTTGAATTCAACTCATTCAACAGATCCTGAATCACATCACCACGGATGGCAGAGGCTAGAGCTAAGGATTTCCCCCTAATCATTTCAGTATTTAAGAGGAAACTCGCTGCCAGCCAGGCTTTCTTCCATTACTATGAGGTCTTTTTTACTGAGAAGAAGAGAAAATCCAGCTCCCTTCACCATTCCACCCTTACAAACACCTCAACCACACAGACTGACATAAATCTGTGTTTTCTCTATAAATAACCTCAATTCTAAGAAATGTGTGAAATCAGCTTTGGTGGCAGAACACACACGCACACGCGCGCACACACACACACACACACACACACACACACACACCTGGCCACTGTCATGAGAAGACAAAGCATCTTCCCTTGTAGCACACAGCCAAGTGGGAAGCAAAAGTGGGAACAGATGACTGAGACACTATCTGTGTTTGGCTTAAACTACACTTAACCCAAGCGCTCTAACCCTAAAGAGAAATGAACTGCAGCAGAATATTTATACAGGACTTTGTAAAAACGCCAAATGGCCTTCCTCTGGGTTTTCCCATTCAGGTTGACTCAGCAAACAGATGTTTCAGAAACGTAAACCAGAGCCTTCACAGCTGCAGACATTTCAGAGAGGAATTCTTTTAATAAAATCAATCCATTCTGTGAAGATATGAAAAATCATCAGCCTTCTTTGGCCTCTTCTTTAGATTAATGTTCTGGGAAAAAGAGGTCAATGGCAACAAAAAAGCCATTATATCATCTCTCTTCAAAAGGGAAACAAAGATCCCATTCGCTCACCTCTTTTAAACATTAATTATGGACCAGGATTGGCATACTCAGGAAAGGGCATAAATCCTACGCTCAGAACACCAGGGAACGTGGTCTGCTGCAGCCTGTTTCCTGCCAGTGCACACGTGCATACGCATACTTACACATGCATACTCACACACATACACATGCATACACATACACACATGCATACACATATACACACGCATACTCACGCATTTTTATGCACACATACATGCATACACACATGCATACTCACACAAGCATACTCACATGCATACTCACATATACACGCACTTGCATACACACATATGCACTCACACATACGCATACTCACACATGCATATTCACACACACACATACATTCACATGCATACTCAAATACACATTAATGCATACTCTCAGCATACACATGCATAACCAAATACACATGCATACACACATACACATGCATAATCACACGCATACTCACACCCCCACACGCACTCACATTTGCATGCTCACACACATACGCATAATCACACATACACACGCATATTCACACACACACACACACATGCATACACACACACACTTAAGTACATCAGCTCCCTGCCCTTTTCTCTTCCTGCTCCACTATTCCCTCCTCCTTCCCCAATCCAACTCGGGTCAGAGGCGTTTGTCATGTATTCACATGCCAAAAATATCTCCACTATTTCAAGGTCCCCAGCCAAATCCTACCAGCTGTCTCATGACCCACCCTCCAAATATTTCTGTTATATTTTGGATTCTTGAATACCAGTCGAAGTGATAAAGAAGAAAAGTAGAAGCACTTGGCTTGTTAAGAATATTAAAAAATAGCCAGGCACGGTGGCTCAAGCCTGTAATTCCAGCACTTTGGGAGGCCAAGGTGGGTGGATCATGAGGTCAGGAGTTCGAGACCAGCCTGGCCAACATGGTGAAACCCCATCTCTACTTATACAAAATGAGATACAAAAATACAAAATGAGAATTGGTTGGGCATGCTGGTGTGCGCCTCAGCTACTCAGGAGGCTGAGGCAGGAGAATTGCTTAAACCCGGGAGGCAGAGGTTGCAGTGAGCCGAGATCATGCCACTGCACTCCAGCCTGGGCGACAGAGTGAGACTCTGTCTCAAAAAAAGAAAAAAGAAAAAATTTTAAAACCACCTTCCCAAAAGAAGTATTTATCAGCCAAAATACAAACTGACTTTGCCGAATGAGGTCATTTCTTTAAAACCCATGGCTGACAGTATGACCATGCTCTTGGAGCTTATGCCTGTGCTGAGCTGCTGTGTTTTCTGCATTAAGAAAGAAGCCATCCCAAAACAGTGCCTCTGCTCCCAGAATTCAATGAGGAAACCAAGGAAGAAGAGCCTGGGACCTGTGCTGGTACATCCCAAAAGATCCAAACTTAGCCTGAAGGGCCCCCATCAGCCACACACAGCACTGCAGGTCTCTCTAATCCTGACTGGCAAGATGTCAATAATGTGACACCTAAAAATGAACTCCTCAGGTAGGGTCTTAGACCATGTGAAAAACAGTATGCCATCTATATTCCCTCCTTAATTCCCCTATCTCGAGACATCCTATGCTTGTCTGTACCTGGATATGCAAAAGCAGACAGGCAATATGTTTACACACAGGTGTGCATGCACTCTCTCGCTCAGGCTCTCTCTCACACACACACACACACACATGCACGCACACGAAGTGCCATAAAGAATCAGACATCCAGATGATGTTCCAATCAGCTGACAGCGTACACAGGAGCTCCTCACAGATGCCCATCTACCCAGGCTGTGTTCAAAGAGTCTTTGTTTTTCCACATGCAAATGCATCAGCATGTCCCCTTGATTACTAACAGTTGTGCACACACCACGGAAACCTGCAATCTCAGGAGGCCACCACAGAGCTGGGCCAGGGTCTGCAGCTACACTCAGTGACTGCAGGTGGGAGGGTGGCCAACTCTCAACTGTCATGTCAAGGAACTTCTCACTAAGACTCCTAGGAGGCGTTCGCCTATGGAAAGAAGCTGCGATGTTAGACTTTGGGCAGAAAGAGGGTAGCGAGAGACAACAACCGCCTCACAGTTCAGGGGAACTTCTGAACTACCCTGTGACTGTGAAAGCTTGGGTTCTGGTTACACCGGATACAGTTAAAGGTATGCGAACTGGGGATGGAGTCACCCCTTGGGAGCCTCGACCTGCTTCCTGGATTCTAGTCCCCTCTCCAAACCCTTCACAGAGCCTTCCCTCACTTGCTCCCCACCACACAGGAAAGGAAAATGAAGCCATTCTTAGGAAGCTAATTACCTGTATAGAGGCCCCAAACTTCTCATTGCAGAGGCTGCACACTAGCGCCCACCGACTGCTGGGAATATGTGACACCTTGGTGATGGGCTCCATCTTCTCTGGGCTGCCAATGCTCACCTAAAGGTCCGAAAATAGCAAGACAGGGTGGCACAGGTCATCAAAGGCTGAACATGAATGTCACAAACTAAAAGATCCATTACTTTCCTACATCTCTCCTACCAGACAGTGGCAAGGGGCACTCACTCACCTGGAACAAAGCAAACCCTTACTTTAAAAGCCTCAGAACAGCCCCAGTGCCAACTGAGCCCAGAGCCCAGTCCCCATCTGACAGACATCCCTGTGTGTGAAAAACACTTAGATAACTGAGTTTTCACTTCCACCAGAGCGTCTGATGACAAACACTCATGTACCAGGACAATGCCGTCTATAATCTCTAGCCCATGACAAATCGGTCAAGACTAAAAATCCATCTTAAATATATTCAAACAGGTTGTCAACAACAGGGTAAGTAAATATAACCTGTTTTTAATCTCTCGCCAAAGAAAACCATTTTCTTCAGTCCGAAACATGACTACGTTCAAGATGGGAAATTACAAAGATAAATAAGGTATTTATCTGCATTCAACCTGGATCACCAAATTGTATCCCATCAATACCAAACCATGAGACCCAGTGCTACCAAGACCCGAATCATGAAACCTTAATCCAAATCATCCTCAAATAATTTTCCCCAGGAGGAAAATGTACCAAAATCACACCCAAAACATGCTGGAATTTGAATTACAAATTATATTAGTCAAGGTCTGAGACCAGAAATAAATTAGACCAGACCTGAAATTAAAAAGGTTGAGGCTGGCCAGGCACGGTGGCTCACGCCTGTAATCCCAGCACTTTGGGAGGCCGAGGCGGGTGGATCACAAGGTCAGGAGATCGAGACCAGCCTGGCCAACATGGTGAAACCCCATCTCTACTTATACAAAATGAGATACAAAAATACAAAATGAGAATTGGTCGGGCATGCTGGTGTGCGCCTCAGCTACTCAGGAGGCTGAGGCAGGAGAATTGCTTAAACCCGGGAGGCAGAGGTTGCAGTGAGCCGAGATCATGCCACTGCACTCCAGCCTGG
>NW_012105509.1:863041-869830 GCF_000951045.1 Mandrillus leucophaeus | reverse complement strand
CCTGTAGTCCCAGCTACTCGGGAGGCTGAGGCAGGAGAATGGCGTGAACCCGGGAGGTGGAGCTTGCAGTGAGCTGAGATCGTGCCACTGCACTCCCGCCTGGGCGACAGAGCGAGACTCCGTCTCAAAAAAAAAAAAGGTTGAGGCACAATAAGAGTTTAAATAAAAATGACCAAAGTATGACTAAGAGTGGTTTTTTTTTAACCATGGTAGTGCCTCATGTACAGCTTGCCACACACAGGACATACAGCTGATCCTTGGGGAATGGCACGCCCAGGCCACAGCTGGCTAAGTGCTGCAGGTCTGCTCCCGGGAGCGAGAGTCGCGATGGGAAGGCTCACTGCGATGGAAGGGTGAGGTGAAGTCTGCCCACCACCAACTTACAGTCCCAAGTGACTGTGCTTCCAGCTAACATTTTCACAAATTGACATTCCATGACAAGATGACAGTGTGCTTAAGATTCAGTTTTTTCCCCACGGAAAAAGGTAGCAATTAAAAGGTGTCTTTTTACTCATCAGCTACAACGCTGCCTATTTATGCATGGTTCTCCACCCACCCACTGAATCCCAGTTAAAAGACAGGATCTTCTGAGCTAAGGTGCTATTAAAAACCATGCTTGACCAGGCACAGTGATTACAAGCATGAGCCAACAGTTTGGGAAGCCAAGGAAAGAGGACCACTTGAACCCAGGAGTTTGAGACCAGCCAGGGCAACAAAGAGAGATCCCTTCACTACAAAAAATAAAAAATAAGCTGGGCCTGGTAGCACATGCCTATAATCTTAGCTACTCAAAAGGCTGAGGTGGGAGGATCACTTGAGCCCAGCAGGTCAAGGATGCATTGAGCCATGATCCAGCTCACCGCACTCCAGCCTGGATGACAGAGTAAAACTCTGTCTCAAAAAAAGTAAAAACAACAAAAAAGATCCACACTTACCTCAGGGATCCATAGAGCACAGCTGACGTGGACCCACTTGGTTCCGCTACGCGTGGGCTTCATAGCTCCACCCTTCTTCGGACACAGCAGACATTTTGGCTGAACCCCCAGGGCACATGTCCGGCACAGCCAGCTGCCCTCTGGTACCTTGAGGATTCCATAACAGGCCTGTGATCCACAGCACACCCCAGAGGAATAGAGAGAAAGAGAAAATATTATGTTTCCCATTATATCTATTCATTTTTAAACACTTAGAAACATTTTAACAGAACTACCACCAAAGTAGAGACACTCCCATAGCTTCCTGGCTATGAATCCTCTCCCCTTAGGAAAAATGCCAGGCAGCCTCACAGTAGCATTTAGGAGGTATGTGAGCTCTGCTGATACAATACATATTTACTTAGCAGAGGGTGGTCCTGGAAACTACTTGAGGACAGAAAGGTTTATGTGAAATCCGCTTTGCTGTGTTGCCGCAGAAACCCATCCATACCAAGTTTCTAAATATTGAGCAGTAAGTCCTCGAAACACTCCACAGGGCTCCGTGAGAGAAGCTATTCCTCTACTTTCCTGACAGAGGTGGGATACAGAGTGTGGAGAAAAAGCACACAGCAGTTGAGAGAATCTCCCAAAGCTGCTGAATGAGATGGCAATGGGAACGGGAGAGAAGCATGCACACTCCCTAGGCTAAGCAAACTCCACACCAACTAGATCCCAGTACTCTCCCAGTGGACACAACAGGGCAGAAAAAGAAGACCTTTTACACAGAGAGAATGTCGTCTCCTTAGCTGATATTTAAAACAAATTCAGCCTTTCAGAAATGGAGACAAAAAATAATTTAAATTAAAAAATAAAACAAAGCCTGTTTTGTACAAGATGGCAAAATTACACAAGATGGCATAAACTACAGAAATCAAGGCTTTTACAACTAAAGTAATTAAGACAGTTCAAAGACAAAAAAGGTTAATGTTAAGTAAGTGAATAAATAAAAACCACGATGGTACCAGGAGCATATTCAGAGAGCCCTTTAAAACCCCAACTGTTCAGAACTTTGTCCTTAAATGACCTGGAAGTCAGGAAGTCGAGAGTCACAGTAGCATAGCTCTAATTCTTCAGACAGAAAAAACACAGCCACTGTGCAATCTGAATACCCACGACGATGCAAAGAGGAAACCACAAGGATGAGAGTTAAGCAAAGAAAAGTCACACTTCAGATGGAAGCCTCGGAGCACTGTGTCAGGGCCACGAATAAGCTACTGTCAATGCAGACTTATTAGAAAAAAAATTTTAACAGAGTTAAGTGACACTATAAAGATTTCAAAATACTAAAGGTCTGTATCAGATATTCTACAGTCACAACTGAAGGAAGGAATTTTTTTTACTGGAAAAGCAGGTCTAAGCTAATTTAGAAGATTACATAAAGTATGCCTTAAAGATAAGCCATGAAGGATTTCTCAAAGGAAAAATGAAGTAAATGTTGAGGAAAAAAGACAAGGTGATAGGGCAGAAAGAACAGAAGGTGAAGAAGGGGGCATCCAAAAGCCTTAAGTTACAACTCTGCCACACGCCCGCTGTGAGAGCTTGCACAATCCTGCCCTGACATCAGTTAACTCACTGATAAAACAGGGGTTGACCAGTTTTCAAGCAGAACGCTTTTTTTCAAAAAAATTTTTCATGGGGAAAAAAAAATAGCAAGTTAAGACAAGAAAAAGATTGAGAAGTCAGCCAAGTAAATACAAGAAGCACCAGCAACCAAAAATCAACTGGTCACCAGGGTGCTCATGTCACAGAACAAAGCCACCACAGGAATTCTCACTACTGTAAGGAGATTTCCCAGACAGTGTGAGATCCAGAGCAACAGACGGCAATGACTGAAGCAGGAGTCGCAGATCTCCCTGTCAAAGAACCAGGACTGGGCCACAGCTGGGGAGGTCTTCAGACAGAGGGAAAGCCTAAGAGGTCACAAATTATGAAGCAAAGGGTAATCAAGAACTTCATGGAGCAAACGCGCTTCTTCTTCCCAAGAAGTCACCAAGCACCTATTCCATACAAGTCTTTCTTTTAAGTGTGCTTTAAATCTCAGCATCAACAGGTGAATTCAAAGAAAGTACTTCAGGATAGCCTTTTAAATCCTAAGAATATACGTGGGCACATGTCCCCACCCAAATCCAAATTTCTTCATTACTGCATTAAAAACTAAATAAAAAAGAAAAGAGGCACTGAGATTGTCATAAACTTTTTAAGTTACCGAACGCCCATCCTCCTGAAATCTAAGCAAGCAACCACCAAAACCTACTGTCCTCTTTTTTAAGGCAGGAAATTGCCTTCAAGAAAAGGGGCTGCTTTCCTCTCCTTTAACAGCTCAGCTTATACTCTAACACACGTTCACAAACACGACAGGCAAAGTGTGTCCTCGAAAAGACACACTGAAGTCCTAACTCCAAATATCTAAAAATGTGACCTTCTTTAGAAATAGTCATTGCAGATGTAATTATTTAAGATGAGCTCACTGTGAAGTAGGATGGGTCCCTAGTCCAATACGACTGGTGCCCTTCTAAGAAGACTGCCATGTGGGCCGGGCACGGTGGCTCACACCTGTAATCCCAGCACTTTGGGAGGCCAAGGCGGGCGGATCACAAGGTCAGGAGATCGAGACCAGCCTGGCCAACACAGTGAACCCCATCTCTACTAAAAATACAAAAAAGTAATTAGCCAGGTGTGGTGGCACACTCCTGCAGTCCCAGCTACTCGGGAGGCTGAGGCGGGAGAATCACTTGAACCTGGGAGGCAGAGGTTGAGCCAGGACCACTGCACTCCAGCCTGGGTGACAGAATGAAACTCCATCTCAAAAAATTAAGAAGAAGACCGCCATGTGAAGACAGAGACACAGGGAGAACACACACGATGACGAAGGCAGCCGCAAGCCAAGGAATGCTCAAGATTGCCCAAATCACCATAAGCTACGAAGAGGCAAGGAACTGCATGTTTCAGAGGAAGCACAGCACTGCCACCACCTCAATTCTGGACTTCTAGTCTCCAGAACCACAAGACAATACATTTTTGTTGTTTTAAGCACACACAGTCTGTAGTGATTTTTCTGTTACACAGGGCAGCTGTAAGAAACTAATACAGCACACTAACCACCTTTTCAAAGGTTTGTTTTCTCAGTGTTCTTAATACCTAAACTTAGGTGTTACAGTAGGACAGAGGGGGCTCATACATTCTTTTTAAATAAACTTGACTTCTATGGATAAGAATAAAACACTATGTGAAGAAAGACGATTTCCACAGAGGGTGCTATCCTTCTGGCTGCAAAAGCAGAGGATATATTTCAATCACTGTAAGAACCTACCAGGGAAAAAGAAAGTCTATAGGGCACATTTCTTTAAATTGTAGAAAAACAGACCCCATTCAGAGGAAGAATCCTGGACTCCAGGCATACACTCCCACAGCAGACAGGCTCATGTCCCAGGTTTCTTCGTTCTGGCCTCCCTGCCCCACATACCTGGTGCACACAGATGTTGCATTTGTCACAGAACACCATCTCATTGCCGTCCTCACCATCAGGGGACTGGCAGACATCACAGACAACATCTTCGTCATATTCGATCCCCAGGCCTTCCTCAGTCTCTATGGCATGATTCATATTGTCGTAGCATCGCTGCTCAAATTCCTCTAGGACCCTCTCCATGGTGTATTCATCTAGTTCAGGCATTCCTGAAGTTAAAAATGCCACAAACCCATTTTAATAAATCAGTATTAATAAATATTACAAAATAGTTCTGGTTTATTTATACTTAAAAATAATGTACAATGAATAAACAATAGTCTGATAAATAAATCCATCACTGGCCAGGCGCGGTGGCTCACACCTGAGCCCAGGAGCTCAAGGTCAGCCTGGGCAACATCCCCATCTCTACAAAAAATATGAAAATTAGCCAAGTGTGGTGGCACACACCTGTAGTCCCAACTACTCAAGAGCCTGCAGTGGAAGAACTGCTTGAGCCCAGGAGGTTGGGGCTATAGTGAGCCATGACTGTGCTACTGTGATCTGGCCTGAGTGACACAAGACCCTGTGTCAATCAATCAACCAACCCATTGATGCATCCATCCCTGAGGGCCCCAAAATTTTTTATTAAATCCTTATCAGATCCTTCTAAGAAACAATCTTCAAAGGGGAGAGTCTTCCAGGAAACTGTTATGTTCTTGTGGTCAGGTAGTAAAGATGCAGTGTAGTAAATGGGAAAGCAAAAGGTAAATTTTAAAAGGATTCAAGGATATTAAATACATACATTGTTGAATACGACATTTCATTATACTCATTAGACATAACAACTAACACGTAAGGGACTTCAAAACCATGACCTCAGATATGGTTTGGATGTTTTTTAACATTTGCCTTTCTTGGTAGGTAAAACAGTTCTCTCAAAACAGATTACACTTTGGATACTCTAATATTTTTAAATGATTTATCCCTCCTCATACTCTGACTTCTACAAAGTTGAAAAACATAGTTAACCAAATGCAAAAAAAGACTGAAACACCAGGTACAGTGGCTCACATCTATAATCCCACTACTTTGGGAGGCCGAGGCAGGTAGATCATTTGAGGTCAGGAGTTCAAGACCAGCCTGGCCAATAGGGTGAAATCCTCTCTACTAAAAACACAAAAATTAGCCAGGCATGGTGGTAGGTGCCAATAATCCCAGCTACTTGGGAGGCCGGGGCAGGAGAATCACTTGAACTCAGGAGGTGGAGGTTGCAGTGAGCCAAGATTGCACCCCTGCACTCCAGCCTGGGCCACAGAGTGAGATTTCATCTCAAAAAACAAAGAAAAAAAAAGATCAGTAACAGCTAAGACAAACATCTTTAAGCATGTGTTCCATTTATGTTATAAAATTACAAAATTAGGCCAGGCGCGGTGGGTCACCCCTGTAATCCCAGCACTTTGGGAGGCTGAGGCAGGCAGATCACGAAGTCAGGAGTTCGAGACCATCCTGGCTAACACGGTGAAACCCCTTCTCTACTAAAAATACAAAAATAAATTAGCCAGGCGTGGTGGCGGGCACCTGTAGTCCCAGCTACTCGGGAGGCTGAGGCAGGAGAATGTCGTGAACCTGGGAGGCGGAGCTTCCAGTGAGCTGAGATCACGCCACTGCACTCCAGCCTGGGCGACAGAGTAAGACTCTGTCTCAAAAAAAAAAAAAACAAAAAAATTACAAAATTAATCCTGCCAATGTATTCAACAGTATCTTCAAATATGGATTAGCCCAGTTCTTATTATTTAAACCATTCATAAATGCCAAGAGTCTTTGGGCTGAGTCCTCTGACTTCACACAGGACACCTAGATTCCAGTCAAGTGCATTACACTGGTCTTTATAATGTGCTTACAACAAAGCAGAAACTGTGTATCTTTGAAGCTAAAATTTAGTATACAGTTCCAAAAGATCTCTGAGAACTCCTGAACACATACCATAAAACCACCTTGTGGCCTGCTAATGTTTTGGCCATTAATACCTAAAGCAGGACCAAGAAGAAGGAAATCTGTTTTGTCTATAAAAACACCTGAGTAGGCCGGGCACGGTGGCTCAGGCCTGTAATCCCAGCACTTTGGGAGGCTGAGACGGGTGGATCACGAGATCAGGAGATCGAGACCATCCTGGCTAACATGGTGAAACCCCGTCTCTACTAAAAAATACAAAAAACTAGCCAGGAGAGGTGGCGGGCGCCTGTAGTCCCAGCTACTCTAGAGGCTGAGGCAGGAGAATGGCATAAACCCAGGAGGCGGAGCTTGCAGTGAGCTGAGATCCGGCCACTGCACTCCAGCCTGGGCGACAGAGCAAGACTCTGTCTCAAA
>NW_012105509.1:829636-862766 GCF_000951045.1 Mandrillus leucophaeus | reverse complement strand
TGTTGCCCAGGCTGGAGTGCAGTGGCACGATCTCAGCTCAATGCAAGCTCCGCCTCCCCGGGCTCAAGTGATTCTGCTGCCTCAGCCTCCTGAATGGCTGGGACCACCACACCCAGCTAATTATTGTATTTTTAGTAGAGACGGGGTTTCACCATGTTTGCCAGACTGGTCTTGAACTCCTGACCTCAGGTGATCTGCCCACCTCGGCCTCCCAAAGTGCTGGGATTACAGGCATGAGCCAATGCGCCCAGCTGATCTTGTGATTATTTACTATGTCCTAGATTACAATACACAGCCCTTGCCACCACTTCCCCACCATGTACCTACAGTACAAAAGCTAATTAATCCTCATAGTTTTTCACACTGAGCCCAGACTTGACTCCATTGTCTTGTTCATCAAGAAGCTCAAGGCAACCCTTAGCAATCAGGACTGGCATGTGAAATGAGACCTACGCACCATCCCAGTCTCAACACCGTGAGATGCAAGTACATGACATGCAGAAGCTCCAACCTCTACATACACTAAAATGAGCTTGCAGAAAAGAAGCTGAGAAGGGCTGGGCACTCAGCTAATGTGAGGCTTCACTGAAGGAAAGCCAGGACAGAGACAAACAGGAGGGAAAAAGAACTCCAGGTTTGCAGCATGACATAAGGAAAATCACTCAAGTTAAAACACATGTGATGTGCTTGGAAATGGGGAGCATGCCTGGAAAAGTGTTCATTTAGAGAAGCAGCAATCCACAGCTGAAGAAGGAATCTGAATGGTGTCGCAGAAAAAAAAAAACACTAGAGCAAGTAACTGGAGCATGCCCTTTTGTCACTTAGTCCTGGACTTCAGCTTCCTTAAGGTAAGTGAATGAGGGAGTTAGATCAGAGCGGACATGGGAATCCCTGGTGCCTAAGCCGAGGAGCCCTGCTTCCACTCTGAATCCATCTCAGCACATCTGACACAGCCAAACAGGCTGAGCTCTAAGGCAGGGCTGTGATTCTGACTAACTGAAGCTATGATGGAGCTGCCTTCAACTGGCAATAAGGAGCTTTTTGCTACTCACCTACCTGCCTAAAATACGTTTCTATTCATCATTGGTTAATAAAATAATATAATACATGGTCTCTCACCCATCTCCTTAAATTCTTCATTGGTCAGTTCCAGCCATGCAGCATCCATGTCATTGAGGTCATAGCGACACACACTGTCAGCCAGCGTCCGGATGTCCACATAGCCCAACTCGGGAGGCTCTGAGCCTGATGACACGATGTACTTCTTGGGCCTGATGAACATGAGGGATTTCTCTTCAGACACAACCCTGCATAACAAAAAACAAGGCAGCTAGGTTACACTTTCAGTCACAGACAATGAAGTGTGCCACAGGGCCCCAGGTGTCACTTCCTCTTCCAACCCTCAGAGCCGCAGGTCATCACTAGAGGCTGAAAACCTGAATGTCACTGCTAATAAAACCTTAACTAGAAGTTGTTAAAGCCTGTGAACAGGAAATAGATATGAATGAAAACACTGTAGAAGCCTTCAAATCTGCTTCCCAGGACACTGCTGTGCCCTGCCCACCACCTCTGACCACTCTGGCCTGCAGCCAACACCAAAACACACTGACCCTTACATTTCAAGAGTTAATCACTTTCCCTTAACCAGACCTGCCCATCCCTGCTGGAGGCCATCAGAACCAGGGCACCACACAGGCAGGGCAGGCACAGCAGACTCTGAGAACCAGAGATACCCGCCAACGCTGACACCTCACAAAAAAAAGCTGGAGAGAGGGAAAAGAAAATTAGGCCTTGGGCTGGGCACGGTGGCCCAAGCCTGTAATCTCAGCACTTCGGGAGGCTGAGGGAGGTGGATCATTTGAGGTCAGGAGTTTCAGACCAGCCTGGCCAACACAGTGAAACCCCATCTCTACTAAAAATACAGAAATTAGCCTGGTATGGTGGCGCACGCCTGTAATCCCACCTACTTGGGAGGCTGGGGCAGGAGAATCGCTCGAACCCAGGAGGCAGAGGTTGCAGTGAGCCAAGATTGCAACATTGCACTCCAGCCTGGGCAACAGAGTGAGACTGTCTCAAAAACAAACAAAAAAAAAAGGAATTAGACCTCGGCCATTATCAACAAATCTAAGAATCAAGAGTCCCAGCCAAGAGGCAGACTGACTCTCCCAACATATACCTATGATCCCAGAAACAGAAGCACAAGTTTTCTCTCCTCCTGATACTGCCACACACTCTCTCCCAACCTTTAACAACCTGGAGTGGTGCTTTCCAACTCACCCCACTCAAAATAACACAGCATGGGCAAGAAGAGCAAATCACTCCCGACTTGGACCAGAAAAGGCCATCTTCCTAATCACAGGCCCCAGGCCTCAACAAAGTCCTTCCACATCTGCATTTCTGCAGTTTAAATTACTGTCAACAGGCTGCCCAGAGTCTGTCAGAGTACCTTCATCACCCTTATATTATGGGAGTGATTTTATCTACATGACGCTGAGATGGACAAACTGAAGGGATTTATTTCTCCTACTCAACCAAGAGCAGGGATCCAACTGAAAACTTCCACAAGCTGTATTAATGCTCACTTCTGTCCTGGCTCCCCACTGAAAGTGAAGCATTCAGCAAGTGACTCCTAGGCTGGGGCTGCCAGTGCTGAATCAGGTGGTGCTACATCTCAGACACAGGCTCTGAGGCAGATACCTGGTCTGCCCCGCAGAGCCCCGTGACCGCTCCATTCCACAGGTCCCGATTCTAGCCTGTGGGGGCCATCCTGGCACTTCTGATTGGTCACCTAAGCCTGAGTAAGACAGGGGCATATGTCACCACTGGATAGACGCCCCAGAGATCCCAAAATGACAACTCAAATTTGATCATGTTCAGTGCCCAAAACAAGAGACACAAAGTGGGTGACGGCCAGGAAGCAAGTTCAGTCATGACTCAGCGTGGAGAAAGACACTGTTTCGCAAAGCAGCAGCCAACTGATGATGGCCGAGAAGCCAGGTGCCAGCTGAGCACAGAGGGCACTCAATCCTCCCTCCTAAGAGGACTCTCCAGGTGGCACAAAGCAGGGCAGTGAGGAAATGAGTAAACAGCTGCAACCTGATTGTGAGGAGAGTCGGCAGGGACTCAGCCCTGAGGGATCTTTAAAGTCAGTAAATTCAGAGAACGCACCCTGAGAACAATGTGACCAGTCAAAATAAATCCCTCCAAAACTCCCCTCTCCACAAACCCTAACTGGCAGGTCTGGTCTCCTCACACCTGTCCTCCTCCAAAGGCAGAGGCAACTACACACTTCTCTCCAGGAGAGTCACTCTCCAGAGTGAACATGGAGGGCAGGAAAAGAGGATGAAGACGTGTGAACACCCAAATTTTCCTCCCCCAGCCCATCACTTCCCAGGATGTCTTGGAATCTGCCTTCCTCTCATAAGACAGCAGCACCTCCCCACAGTGGTGGCTGTAATGTTAAGTATGGAGGCTCATGGCCCTCAAAACCACTACCCTGTATGCCTGAAGTGTGCTGCTCCTACATTTCTATTTCCACTTGAGGCCTCATGATATTTTATTGCTAACTCAGAAATTGTCTCCTCTCAGATGCCTGCTGTCAGGGAAGAAGAGTGAGGGTGGGTGGAGAGGCTTCTGCCCTCAGGGCATCTCTACCTGGCCACAGGCTGAGGGATGGTCCCCGGGCTCACGGGCACCTGGACCCCTTTTTCCCATTCCTGTCTCCAGGGATCTGCCAACACATAGTACTCATCCGGATTCAGCTGGTAGGAGTCATGCAACTTCATGGCAGTGATCAGGTCTGTCCTAAACACCTGGAAAGGAAGAGAAAGGGACACTGACATTTGATATTTGCATTCTTATTCAGAGTGCTGGCAGCTGCAATGTAACCATGGAGCTGCCATGTAACAAGGTCACTGTATCAACATAGAACAAGCCTGACCTATTACAGAAAACCTTTGCCTGACACGCCTTTTACCTCACTCAGGCATGGGGGGTGGCAGTGCTGAGGGAACCCTGTCCTCTCACTGCCTCAGTCCATAGTGTCCACAACAACTTCAACAAAAAAATCTCTGAAAAATGTCTCTCAGTTCACCAAAAGGGCTGCTGAAAACATGTACCTGGAAATCTCTGAAGGGAGATACTGCACTCAAGGGTGCTCTAGAAATACAACTGCACTAGGCCGGGCGCGGTGGCTCAAGCCTGTAATCCCAGCACTTTGGGAGACCGAGACGGGCGGATCACGAGGTCAGGAGATCGAGACCATCCTGGCTAACACGGTGAAACCCTGTCTCTACTAAAAAGTACAAAAAACTAGCCGGGCGAGGTGGCGGGTGCCTGTAGTCCCAGCTACTCTAGAGGCTGAGGCAGGAGAATGGCGTAAACCTGGGAGGTGGAGCTTGCAGTGAGCTGAGATCCGGCCACTGCACTCCAGCCTGGGCGACAGAGTGAGATTCCGTCTCAAAAAAAAAAAAAAAAAAAAAAAAAAAAGAAATATAACTCCACTAACCATGAAACAACTTCTTCAAGCCAAAACCCAGAATCGCCAGGGACTCATCTCCTGTGCTTTTTTTGTTTTTTGGTTTTTTGGTTTTTTTTTGAGATGGAATCTTGTCTGTCCCCCAGGCTGGAGTTCAGTGACATAATCTTGGCTCACTGCAACCTCTGCCTCCCGGGTTCAAGCTATCCTCCTGCCTCAGCCACCCCTGAGTAGCTGAGATTACAGGTGCGTGCCACCATGCCCAGCTAATTTTTGTGTTTTTAGTAGAAACAGGGTTTCATCATGTTGGCCAGGCTGGTCTCAAACTCCTGACCTCAAGTGATCCACCTGCCTCGGCCTCCCAGTGTGCTGGGATTACGAGCATGAGCCATGCTCCTGGCCAGGGACTCATCTTCTATAATGAGACTGCCCCCACCCAGGCCCTGCCTCCCAGGGCACCAGGGTTTATGGTATGGCAGCTGGTGAGGTCAAGGTCCGGGCTGGCCTAGAAAAATCTGGAAGAGAAGCAACCACAGGCCACTTGGTTGATAGGCCTGCAAAGAACATGTTTGCACACCTTCACCTGGCATAAATTCTAGCTGGGAAGAGTTATTTGTGGGGAAAGGAAATAGAGAAAGTCACTACCCTCTTCCCACTCTGCCAAAAACAGGCAGACCCAACAGTGCCCCTCTACAAAGAGAGCTCCCCAATTCCTTACCACAGGCCAAATGAGGGCAACCGCAGGAAAGGCAGCCCTCCCAGTGCCTATGCCACTGCAGACTCCTGGACCCCTGGCATTCATCCTTGGTCAATGAGGCCTGCCCCTGGGGTGGAGCGCAACACTGCCTCCCAGCCAGGGCTGCACAGCTGGCTCCCTCTCAAGCCTCGTCCTTGGCCCACTGGTGTCTAAGGCTGCATAAGAAAGCTCTGACCTTGGCATCAGGACCAGCCTAAAGTTGTGTTTGGCATCGAGCAAGCTTGCATCTGTAAGCTCTCCTGTCTGTTTACACAAGTCACAATGCTGAACTCTTTTTTCTCAGGACAGGGAGTTCTTTCTTGTGCTACTAAACACAGTTCACACATACGCCTGCTAATAGGTCCGTATTTGTTTTTTCTGGTGGCTTTTCAGGCTGGTGATCACTTTAATAAACTTCACCATAATAAACTCTGAGGCAGTGTCTGAATAAAGAGGCCATTTCTCCTGCCTGCCATTTTCAATACGGACTATTCCCCAGTATGCCACTCCTCATTTCTAAAGACCTATTAACAAGCAAGAATTAGGCCATGCACCTCCCACAAAAATCACATGTAATACCAGGATGCTTCCCTTCAAGCACAGAGCCGCTGAAGCAGGTGCCCAGCCCAGTGGACACCAACTCCCTGGCCCTCAAGAGAAAAGTACTTTAAAACCTAAGAGATGGGCCTATATCTTCAAGAAGCCGATCAGGTAAAAACATATTCCAACAAAGTGGTATAAATGGAAAACAAAGGAGTTTGCCAAAATAGAAAGAAAAATCAAACTGAAACAGTGAAATGAAAAAAGGCAGCCTGCTATTCCTTTGCTCAAAGACTCGGTCAAGAACTGAAACAAACACCCTCAAATGGACATCAACTCTGGAGTCTCTAGTAGAGTATGTTAGTGCCTTACATATAGTTTGGACTCAGGGTTGAGAAAAACATCTGGACCAAAATGTGGGGCTGGGACAACGCCAGCACAGCAACCTGTGCTGCTGGGCCCCCTCCTCAATGCTTGGTGTCAGTGCCAGAAGCAGGTTTCGAACTCCACCACTGGGCACCAGCCTCCGTCACACCAGGTCACAGCTCCTCAGTCCCCCTTGTATTCCTGTGCTGAAGTAACAGGAGTTTAGTGTGAACATCAGAAAGGTATTTTGGGGGTTATGGACACAGCACAAGGAATTAAGAAATAAAGAGCAGCAGAGACGCTCCTGGGCAGAAAAGGAAGAGAGCATTAAAGGTTCAAAGGAAAAAAGGCCTGAAATAAAGTAAGGGGAGGAAGTAGCTACCTTCCCAAGCACATCTGATCTCATGCTACAGTGCCTCCTGGGATGGTTTTCCACAATTCTAAAGGATGTAAACTACTTCCTCATGGAGGAAGCTGTTCCACAACCAAATAACTTCTCCACTCCACAACAGGGCAGCCTTCTGACGTTCCCTATTAGAGCCTGGAAAGTTCCTCTGAGGAGTATCTGCCTCTGTGGAATAACTGCCTCTGCACTGCCATTACAGGATAAGGCTGTCTGTGAACTCATCCCATGAGAAGCAGCACAAAGCAAAGCATTCAACCAAAGAAACTCTTCCTATAATCTTCTCACTTGAAAACTGTGATAAAATAAAATGCTTTTTCTTCAATGATTTAAAGCCTGTCAAAGGTCTTTAGAATAAACAGACCTCAGGCCTTATAAGGGCCCCTAAACAAATACCAGCAGAAAGAAATGCACCTAAAAGCAACTTTAGATACACAGATAACAAAAGTTTGGGAGCAGAGGAAACATAAGATGAGAAAGAAATTGAGAAAGAGGGGGGAAAACCTTCAGCATAATCCCTAAAACAAAACTCCCACAGTTACATTGGGTTGTTGCCAAATAAGCCACAAATTCATGGCTAAAACTAACTTGAGGCTGGCAGTGACTTAGCAGCAGCTGAACCCGCTGACCTTCTGGCCAGAGGAAAAGTTATTGGGAGCCAGAGATGATACAACAGGAAAGGAAAAAAAAAAATGTAATGAATAATAATAACACTTACTGAGCACTTTTTATGTGTCAGCAACTATTCACATGCTTTGCATGTATTAGCCTATGTGTATTAACCCACTTAATCCTCACAACAATCCTATGAGGTAGACACTTGTGTTCTCCCCATCTTACAGATTTGGAAACTGAGGCACAAGGATTTGAATACTTTGCCCAGGACTGCACAAATAGACACCACTCAACTAGGTATATGGGGCAACATATATTCATGCACGGTCAGGCAAGTAGTCAAGAAGTACCTCCGAAGGCTTGCGATCTTCATGTCTGGAGCAGGAACTTCTCCTATGCTGGGATCGGGAATTCTGGGACCAAGTAGTTGACAGGCCTAAAGAAACAAACATCCAAATAAGAACCATTAGAAACTGCAGGAGTTACTGAGTGTTCTTAGGGGTTTTCTTACCCAAACTCATCCCAGGTTCACCTCAGCACTGCACCATGAGACCACCTGTGATGCCCTCTTGGCTCTCACAGAGCTCTTCCACTTCTATCAGTTATTTAACTCTCATTTCTCATAAGCAGGCCTAATGTGCTCATTCTGTGCAGGGATGCTATATCAAGGACCGCACCCAAAAGGAGAAAGGACTTTTAAGAATACCATGCAGGTGTAGTCTTCACCCATAAGCCTGCACTGAAGAGGTTCAAAGTCTCATGCTGCTAAATACAAATTGAAAAAATAACAGGCCAGGGTGGTGGCTCACGCCTGTAATCCCAATACTATGGAAGGCCAAGGTAGGTGGACCACCTGAGGTCAGGAGTTCAAGACCAGCCTGGCCAACTTAGAGAAACCCCACCTCTACTAAAAATACAAAAATTATCTTCGTATGGCGGCAGGCACCTGTAATCCCACCTTCTCGGCAAGCCGAGGCAGGAGAATTGCTTGAACCTAGGAGGCAGAGGCTGCAGCGAGCCGAGATTGCATCACCGCACTCCAGCCTGGGAGACAGAGCAAGACTCCGTCAAAAAAAAAAGAAAAGAAAAAAGAAAACAAAAGAAAAGAAAAACATCTTACTGAGTTTTCAGGAAGCTTTCTAAAACACTTTTTTAAAAAAAGGTTTGACTCGACAAGGCATAAAAACTTAGCAATCCCTAGACAGGGAACCTCAGGCCTATGGGGTAGACGAATTAGGTAGTATAGTGCCGTAAGCAGGGAGGATGGTAGGTAAACAAACTTAGTGAAGACTAAGGGGCCAACTGCCAAATAACCCCTAAAATTTGCTCCACTTTCCCAAAAAATGCCAATTGGCTCTGTTCTCTGCCTTTCTTACAAAGGGGGTCTACACCTATCATCTGGCCTCCCCCATAACACGGTCCCTAACTGCTGCCTAACAGGATCTCCCAACTGCTGCCACGTCTGAGCTCGTGTCTGCCCCGACACTTCTCAGCACCAGCAACTCCATCCTGTCTGAAACACTCCCTCAGCCTCAGTGGCAATTCTCTTTCCACTCTGTGGGCTCCTCCTCTCCATGTATCCCATCAACATGGTTTTCTCCTGAACTCTTTGTTCTTTTCTTGCTCCATATGTTCTCCCCAGGGGGCGCTCACCCATGTCCACAGTCTTACCCAGCACACCCAGAGGAACCTGCCAGACCTACATTCCCAGACTAACCTCCCTTCCAAGCTCCAGATCCATTTTCACCTTCACATAAGACATCAACCCTAAGGTATTCCTTCTATCTATCTGTCAACTCAGCATTATAAAAACTGGGCTCAACATTTTACCCAAACCTGTTCTACCTCTTACATTCCTACTTTGATGTCTATTACCACCATTTCTACTTGACATCAGAAATCTAAGAGTCATCCTAGACTCCTCACACTCAGGACACAATCATTGGCTGGGTCAATTCAACTTCCCAATAATTCCAGTCCCTCTTCTCCATCTCTGCCTCTGCCTCCTGTTAATTTGTTACAAAGACAACTTAAGTGCAAAACCTTCCACTTGTGGGTGCCGTACTGCTGCCAGAGATCTGAAACAGCCCTAACACCCATATGTAGTATTTGTCCAACTTTCTGATAATTCACCTCCACCTCCTAATAATCATCACCCCAATTCTGAATACGTACTGTACCATTTTCCAAAAATTAACAAAATCCAGAAAAATAAAAGCCAAAGGTTAAGGTTAGCTGCCATTCTTCTGGTGAAATCATTTGTCACTCAGACAGGAAGCTCTTATCTCTACAGATTCCAGAGACAGGAACAGAGAATCAAAGCACCCTTAAAACCTTGGGGACCTTAAGAAATAGATTCTGCACATAAGCCTATCATCAGATTTGCAATGACCAAGACCAAATGGGATTGCCACGCTTCCCTGACAGGGACAACGTCGGCACTACCCTTGAGCACCAGTTCTGAGGCTCATTACTAGGTCAACTGACTGACTGCTGCTCCGCCAGCAGAATGAGCAGAACTGGACCTCCCGCTGGTGGCCCCATGGCATTTCAGTAAATGTTTTAGAAAATTATTCTTTAAATAAATACTAAGTGTGCCTCTTTAGACTCTAAATGAACAAGAATATTTCACTCCCACACCGAAAGAAATATTCTGGGCACACTGGGGTGAGCCCAACCTGCAGAAGTTCTAAATCTGGTCATTACTGGAAAGAAAGAAGACAGATGCCAAGTTAGGAACCTGGAGATGAAGGTGGCTGGGTGGCTCCTAGGGTCTATAAAGAGGCCTCTCTTTCTCCCTCTTGTCCTGGAGGCCATCCTCCAGCTGGTCCACAGCCTGAAAGAAGAGAGGAGGAAAAGCATACGCAGTGTCTGGATGGAATTCCCAGAAGGTTTGGGGAAGGAAAGAAAAGCAGAACAAAAAGGGATGATCCTCCTCTGCTTTGAATTACTATGGAAAAGGTTATAAATGATAAGGAACGAAGCCAGAAATTTAGATAATCACTCCATTGCTATACTTTAAAAATTAACATGAACTTGGGAGAAGAGGGTCTCCAGAGTCAAATACTTTCAGAGTTAAAGCAGAAACAACAAATTTGTTCACTCTCAGGTTTTCTGACCCTCTTGTCTCTTCTTGAGGATCTGTCAGGATCCCTCCCAAGTAGTTTCCAAGGTTCCCAGGAAGCTTGCAGCTTTGCTGGCATAGAACACAACCCAAATAATGACACTCATTTGAAAGCTTTTCCTAGGACTGCTTTTATAAATCCTGAAAACTGCTGTCTACGCCATATTTGCTTTTAAAAACATAGATACAAAGATGCTACATACTTGGTATCCAATAGTAATAACCAAGAGAAACTCTAGTCCACCCAAAAATAGTCTGTTCCTTTTCCTCTTAATTTACCTAGTGTTGATACAATACAGGAGGAAAAGCGAAATTAATCCTATTAAACGCACTTTGCAGATAGGGAAAAACTGATAAAGAAACTAAATTTAAATTATCGCTGGCATAAGGAATGATCTTAGCAGCTTATTTAGAAAAGCCAAAAATCAGAAACAACCTAAACATCCACCAACAGACTGTGAATGAAAAAACTCTGGTATATGTATATGTATATATCCATAGAGTGGAATACCACCCAGCAGTAATAAAAAGGAATGAGCTACTGATACATGCAAACATGAATGAATGCTGAAGTAATTCTCCTAAGTGAAAGAAGCCAGACGAAAAACGAGTCCATACTGTATTATTCCATTTACATACAACTCTAGAAATGCAAACTAATCTATAGTGACAGATCAGTGGAAGACTAGAGAAAAGTGGGAGGGAAGGATTATCTTGATTTCAATGATTTCATGGGTGTAAACATGTCAAAACGTATCAAAGTACACAATTTAAATATATGAGGCTCAGAGGCTCACTGTATGTCAATTATTTCTCAATAAAGCTATTAAACATTTATCACTGAGATACCATCCATTAACAGTAAGGAGAAAAAAATTCTATTTTACTTCACACAAGTGGTCTGTATAAAACCTAGACTTTGCTGATGAACCAAAGAGGGGGTTGTGAACCCAAGGGAACTGCTCTGCCTTCCATGTCCAGGAGCACTTGTGATCTATTCCTTCTCATTTTCTTATTGTATCAAAAAGTTAATCTATCAAGAGCCACTGGTATAAGACAACAGAATTTACAACATAGAGCATAGCTAAGTCAGTCAGTGCTGTGCACACAGCAGATTCTCAATATTTCTCTGAAAAGTAGATAATTTTTTTTAAGAGTCATTGTTGAGGACAATCAATCATGCTCTAACCATCACTGTAACCCATGAACTCAAGGTGGCAGGCACTAAGAATTTACTCCTGTTTCACCTAATAGAAGATATGCTTTTGAGCTCAAAGAAAATAAAGCAATAATACATTTAAAGATAGATTTGTGGAGCCACTGTTTCCTGCTTGGAATGCACCTACATCTACAGAAACATTCATGGAAGGCTACAGGCTAGAGACTCAAAGGGAGTGTCTTGACATTGCTACACCAACACCACTCTATAGCCAGGCTCTCCTCAGACACTCCCAGGCAGTCAGGAAGCTACTAGAATATTATTAAAACCAAAATAATTAACACTCCCTTTTAATTAAAACAAAATTTATAAACACCTGGAAAATACTAGGGGTAGGACAGTGGGGTTAAACCAGAAATTAGAGTATTTTAAATACTGAAAAGACCAGGAGTCAGTGATTTATGCCACAGCAAAACACTAAAAACAGTGTGCTTGCTATTGTTAAAAACTGCGTAAGATTACGTTGGATTGGTTTGCATTTTGTTTGTTTCCAGAGTGCTGATATTTAATGACAAACTAATTTAAGCATATGACAAGTAAAATTTTGTTTTATTTTCTTTTCGCTTTCAGGAAAGGAGTTGGGAACTCTAAAAATCTGCTAATAATGTCTAAAAGTATTTTACTGCCATTCACAAGGTAAAATTATTACCTAAAGTTCACTTTACTGACAAATTTAAATGACTTAAAATTCTTGACATACACTGTTCAGTTAAGAACAATTCTATGTTAAACACGGGAAAGACTGAGTGGGGAAAAACATTTTGTCTTGTTTTTAATATCCCCAACTTCCATTAAAACAGAATCCTTTGGGTTAATATAAAGTTATAAAAGGCTCATAGATCATAGCACCGTGAACATGGACCCTGCCCGGGCATAACATTCTTTCCGGTCCTATTATACAGACATCTCCAACACTCACTTCCCTTTGAAATATTAAAAATAGCCATGTTGTCTTGCCCTAGATCTAAAATAAGGAAAACCTCAGGAGTAAATCTAACACATATTGCACACACCTTCCACATTTGGTAGCTAGTGTGTGGTAAGCTTCTCATGTTGTGCCATGCACAAAAGGTTCAGAAATTAGAATGAATGGCAGTCTTCGTGTTCACTGCACTACAAAATGCAAACTATGAAAGAACCTTGCCACTGATCAAACGGTAGTCCTCCTGTCTCAGTCACTGCTCTGGACACTAAATAATATGCTGGTATCTGTCTTTAGAGGTGTTAAACCAGCTTAACAAAGTAAGATGCTTAAAACTGGCAAGTATCGAGTCCAGCAGTTTGGTGTCACATCAAGGGCACACAGACCTGACAAATGCACCTACAAGTTACTTAAAAGCCAAGCTAGCCTTGTATTGAGTAAAGCAAGGCTGTGTTAACTCTCATCTCAAATTAGGCAAATTTAATCCAGTTACTGTTTATTTGCTTTAGCCGCATGATAGAGGACAAGCATCTGATATAACTGTCATTTAGATCAGGGGCTGACCCTATACCTACCATAGTTTTTTACCCCAACATAGCCCAGCTCTACAGCCCAACTCACTTCTACTTCCAACAAACAAAGGCGTCATACATACATTCAAAGAACTGGCCCGTAAATGTTTCAACATACTTAAATATACTTAGGCCTTCAACCAACTGACACACAAACATTTGACACTCACCCACCATTTCTGCTGAGGTCCAAGTACAAGTCAGTGGGAAAATTACTAATTTTAAATTTCAGTTGGCTTCCTTTCTGCCCATTCCTTATCACAGGTGATGGGGCAGAGCCTGGCTCTGATAGGTGGGGAGACAGAGCACTTCACCCTAGCCCAGGTGTAGAAGCAGGGAGACCAGAGAGGGCCCACACGGAGCCTGGCTCCAGGCCTTCTTCCCACAGAAAGTCAACAAATCTCTGAAACTTAAAGGAAGTCAGACAGGAACAGGAAGCCCTGCTCTACAACGTTAGGAAAATCTTAACAGTATCAGCACACTGCTCTCTTTCTGTGTGAAGGAAGGAATGAGACCAATCTCCCTTTGGAATTTTGAGAGACACCAAATTTAAAAACAACCAAAACCAACAAAAACACCATTTGCTACATATATATAAAGATGCTGATCATACTCAGGAGGCTGATGCAGGAAAATCACTTGAACCTGGGAGGTGGAGGTTGCAGTGAGCTGAGATCACGCCACTGTACTCCAGCCTGGGCAACAGAGCGAGACTCCATCTCAAAAAAAAAAAAAAAAAACCAGTGTTGATCAGAGCTAGCTACTATTGGCCTGAGATAACCAACAATATGTAATTCTTGATAAAAACAAGGATACTTGATGTCTTAATTAGCCTCCACAAGTTTACTGAAGATAAAATGAAACGTCCTTTAGGTTTTAGAAATATAGTTGATTCTTGAACAACACGGGTTTTAACTGCCCGGTTCACTTACGTGAGAATTTTCTTTCTGCCACCCCTAAGACAGCAAGACCAATGCCTTCTCTTCCTCCTTCTCCTCTTCTACCTACTCAACATGAAGACGAGGATGAAGACTTTCATGATGATCTACTTTTACTCACTGAATAGTATATTTTATATATACACACACACACACATATATATTTTTTCTCTTCTTTATGATGTTCTTAATATTCTCTCTAGCTTACCTTATTGTAAAAATACAGTATATAATACATATGACATATAAAATATATTTATTTATGTTATTAGTAAGGCTTCCGGTCAACAGTAGGCTATTAGTAGTTAAGTTTTTGGGAGCCAAATGTTATACAAAGAATTCTGATTTGCAGGGTGGGGGGAGTTGTTCAAGGGTCAACTGTACTTAAAGTAGTTAGTGGACCCCATTCCCACATTTGCCAAATCCCTAACGACAGGATCCTGGGCTGGAAAGCAGAAAATTAAGGGTTTACCTTGGCCACACTCTGGCGCAATGTGTAACTTCAGAGACTGGCTGAGCCACCCAGTACCAGAAGTCCAGCAACTTCAGACGCTGCCTGCAAACACCCCAACATTACTCCATCCAACTGCAGGGCTGGACCTCCAGGGCACCTGGAGAAAGGCTTCAACTATGACTGCAGTTGTATAAGGGCTTGCACCTGGCACAGAAAATGCCTGTCCATCCCCAACTGTAAATACCACACTGGTATTCCTCTGGAACAGGCCAGAAAACAAGGCAAAGGGCTCCAGACCAGAGGCCAGCAAGTCCCAGCCATGGCTGTGGCTGGTGCTGCAGCCCCATGCTGACGTCTGCAGCTGCCTCTCCTTCACTTGGACATGGTCTGCACTGGGCTGGGAAGTGCTGCCAAAATTCTGTCAGGCCTGTAGGCTGGAGAGGCTGAGGTGTGGCCACTGCATAGACCCTGTCCTTCTTGCAAGCAGAACTTTCCAAATGCACAGGCCCGGCTGAAGGCAGGCAGGGTATGGGTAGTTAACCCAGGTAGAGCTCATTTTGTGGACCTGAATGCAGGGACAGAAGGCATGCCCCCCCGACGCTGGCCACCCAGTTATATACAAAAGGAAGGCTCCAATGCAAATGAGTGGGTTGGTGGCAAAGGCCTACACTGTGAACCGGCTGCCTTCAGACAGGATGGAAAGGGGTGTGTTCCATGGAAATGAGCATGTGCATCTTTTTATAAGCCTGGCATTCCAGAAGTTCTTAATGAGAACTCTGTGTTTACCACTACCATCATCCACCTTATCAAATCATTGAGCGTGGACAGACAGCATGGCCATAAAGCATCAACATATACTTTATATTGAACCAGCTGTATGACAAAAGGACGACCAACCTTCTACTAGCAACTATCATTCCTCTCCTCCACCACCAGATTTCCATGTTTAAGCCTAGGCTAACCCTTTGGTAACCTATATTTACCTTAATTCTCCACGCCCAGCTTCTTGACAGAGGCCAGTACAGACTTGTGACTTGACAGACACACTTTTGGTTGGGACTGTGAACACTCTCTTCTTCCTTCATTTCTAACCAGAATTCTAGGTGGAATTCTTTTTGTTTTTAACAGAGATGCGTTCTCACTTTGTTGCCCAGGCTGGTCTCCAATTCCTGGGCTCAAGCAATCCTCCCAGCTCAGCCTCCCTAAGTGTCAGGATTACAGTCATGAGCCACCGTATCTGTCCTGAACATATATATTTTAGATGAAATATTTGGCCGGTCGCGGTGGCTCACGCCTGTAATCCCGACACTTTGGGAGGCCAAGGCAGGCGGATCTCGAGGTCAGGAGATCAAGACCATCCTGGCTAAGATGGTGAAACCCTGTCTCTACTAAAAAATACAAAAAAGTAGCCATGTGTGGTGGCAGGCGCCTGTAGTCCCAGTCACTCGGAGGCTGAGGCAGCAGAATGGCATGAACCCAGGAGGCAGAGCTTGCAATGTGCCAAGATCGTGCCACTGCACTCCATCCTGGGCGACAGAGCGAAAACTCCGTCTAAAAAAAAAAAAGAAGAAATATTTGGTCTTCTAGGGCTTTTATGGGCTGAATTGTACCCCCTATCCCCAAATGTGTACTTTGAAGTCCTAACCTCCAATCTCAGAATATGACTATAATTTGGAGACAGGGCCCTGAAAGGGGTGACTGAGTTAAAATGAGGCTAGGCTATTAGGGAGGGCCATAATCCAATTTAGTCACACCGAGGCACACCAGGGATTCCTGTGCAGAGGAAAGGCCAAGTAAGAACACAGTAAGAAGAAGGCCATCTACAAACCACAAGAGGCCTCAGAAGAGACCACACCTGCCAGCACCTTGGACTTCTAGTCTCCAGAACTGTAAGAAAACAAATTTCTGTTGCTTTAAACTACTCAGGCTGTGGTACTTTTCTGTAGCATCCTAAGCTGACTAATATGGGGCCTTCTGGGCTACTAGGAGCCCCTGGACAACTGAGAGGGACTAAACTAAGCCAGGGTCCAGAACTACACTGTCCAATACAGTAGACACTAGCCACGTGTCTTCAAATTTTTTAATTCATTAAAATTAGCAAAGGTTTAAAATTCAGCTCCTCGGTTGCACTATGTTAGGACATTCTCATCCTATGGAACAATGCTGGTCCAGAAAAGAGAAGGCTCTAAATCTGAGAGAACATCCAGGAGAAAGTTTTCTAACCCAGCTCTCCCAAGGAGGAAGAGAGGCAGTGACGAGAACAGACAGAGTGAGCATACACCTGATGCTCAACGCAGAGAAAAATATTTAAATAGGGCTCTTATGCTTTTATTGGGCATTATCTTTACGTGGAGGTAATTCATCAAGCAGTCTTCTGACTAATTCTGACTCTAAAAGCAAGATTTTTTTGAGACGGAGTCTCGCTCTGTTGCCAGGCTGGAGTACAGGGGCTGCGATCTCGGCTCACTGCAACCTCCACATCCTGGGTTCAAGTGATTCTCCTGCCTCAGCCTCCAGAGCAGCTGGGACTTCAGGTGTGCAGCATCACGCGCAGCTAATTTTTAGTAGAGATGGGGTTTCACCATGTTGGCCAGGATGGTCTTGATCTCTTGACCTTGTGATCCACCCGCCTCAGCCTCCCAAAGTGCTGGTATTACAGGCATGAGCCACCGGGCCAGGCAAGACTTTTTTTTTTTTAATTAATGCAGGACAAAATTATGTACTCAAGCAAACAGCATGTATGGAGTACTTATAACTCACGAAGACACTTTGATAGGCGCCACACAGGGGCAGAGAAGAAATTTCAAAGCATGTTTTTGCCTCAAGGAGTAAAATGCCTAAAACTGTAAACATCAGAAAACAGGTAGGGAGGATTATGAAACAACAAGCGCCTCAGAAGTTCGGAAGGGGGCATCCCAATCCCAAAGGCTTGGACGGGCGGCTTTACCTGCCTGCACTTGGAAACAGACCTTCAATACCTTTCTCTGAAATAAGAGGAAAGGTCTTTCCCTCTGGAGCCCCTACACCCTCTCTCAACTAGTTCACTTCTCTCCTGCTGCCAACATCAGCAGTCAGCCCTAAAACTCTCAATTCCTTAGAGCTCCTCATCGCAAGCCCTTCACACCTGACACTCTCCCATAACGGCCAGTTCTCCTCCCCAATAGCCCCATGGCTGTGCCAAGCACACCAACTGAAATACCACTCTGAGTTCTGTTTCTCACGTTCCTGGTCCCCTCTTCTGAATAGGGTCGCACCTAGAAAGCAAAGCCTTGCTTTCTAGTGTGCAGCTTTTAATTTAATGAAAACTTGGAGCACAGAAAACTGAAAATAACCCTATTTGCCTACAAAGTATTTCACCCTTAAGGATCCATACAACCTTCATCTCCTCTACAGGATTCCCTGCCCTCCCCTCCTCTGAATCTGTATCTGCATCTGTTTCCACAGTGCATCAAAAAGACATCTCTATTACTGCCCTGATGACTTTCCCATCAGAGCTGTTCTTATATATGTCTAAAGCACAGTTCCTTGAAAGCAGGCCCAGCTCCTTTCCCATCACACAAGCATTCTTTCAAGGCGTACTGGGTTTAATCTGTAATGTAAAACAGAAGCTAACAGGCTAGAGCTCAGGCACTGTGCTAGGTACAAAATTTCCCTGTTATCTGAGAGGAGCTCTTCTCTGAGTAGTCTGTTAGCTTCTCAATACACAGACACTGTGTGATATTTATTTTGACTGCCTGGAAGCCAACTAACTTCTGGTTCTCAGCTGCACTGTGAAAATATGAAGTTGCCAGAGAGCTGAGATACAGACAGTAGTAGTATTAAATACAGTCACATTAAAACCAAGTGAAGAGCAGGGACTTTCGACCTATTAAGAACCTGTACTTAATAATTTTCACATCACACTAGGCAGTCTTCAACCTCCCCTTGTATTGAGTTGAACCAGTTAATGATTACCTGGCTTTGATTAAGTTCCCCTTTCACAAAGCACAACTGCGAAGTACCATAAATGATGTTTAGGAAAACCAGACACACCAGTGACCCTTAGAACTGGATTATTCCTCCCAGGATAACAAATAGGAAGCCTCAGGAATGCTTGCTTGCAATCAACCTTACCCAGCAAGATCTGGTTACAGACCTGCAGTATCACACTCAGGTATGTTTCTCCAGGCTTTGGCTTTCTCTGACCTGCCTGATATGCAAAGGGCCTCGGCTATTTAAAGCATTACATTAAAAAATCATGTTTTCACCCTGACCCAAACCCTGGTAGGCTCCAAGAACAACAAAGCAGGACTTACTGCCATTGTCGTCAGAATCCTCACTGCTGCTGGGAAGGCGACCTCGTTTCATGATCTCCCCGGGAAACAGCAGGCAGCCTGCAAAGCAATGAGACAGCACTTAACCCAAGATGATAATACACAATCATCAAGTTGTGCTTCAGATGGCAGCCCAGGATTCACAGCAAACAAAAGCAAACAAAAGGCTTTAAGTAGCATTTGAATTGTAAACAGTAAAAAGACCAAAGATACATAATTAGGTACAATCATTAACAGACCAGGTTAAAAAAGGAGGGGGAAGGATGGAGAAGTCACGTATCAGTAGGTCTCCCAAAGGTGCCAGGTTTCTTTCTATATTCCTGTGACATTATTACTATAACTACTCCAGGAGTATTTAGCTGACTGGCAGCAAGCACTGCAGAAAAAAATCCACAGCAATGAACACTGTACTGTGCTTCTTCACTACAGACAGATTCATATTTTATGCGTACATGTTGGGGGTGGGGTTGTGCCTGGATGTGTGAATATTTACACTGCACTGGGCATGATTATGCTTCTCGGGCAAATTATACTAAAATAACCCTAAAAGCCGAAAGAAACAAAACAAATGGGGTAATAGGAATGCAAATGTCTCCTCCAGCCATCTCCAACCCCACAGATGGAACAGGAAGGAACCACAGACATTATACAATTTTGATCCAGACCCCTCCCTTTCACATTAAGAAACTAAAGCCAAGAAAGGTTAAGCAGCAACTTCCCCAAGGTCATGTTGTGGAAATGGAGCTCCTAATTCCAAATCCAATACTATTTCCCCTCCACTTCACCTCAACTCCCTTCAGGACAAATACAATCAAATCCAGCCAAAATAAGAAGTCAGTTTGTACAAAGACCCAGCGCACCTGGCCAACTCCTCCCAGGTAGCTGATGATAACAGAATTCTAGCACTACCCTCAAGTATGAGAAAGGCTGCATTTAGGTAAGAAGGCAGTGGACTGAGACAGAATGGCCAGTCAATGAACGTATACAGATGATCTCATGATTACATTCACACAGGGCAGCTCTCTAAACAAATACAAAAAGCTTTTCCGAATTAAAATTACTGATCAATCTGACATCTTTAGGGCACCGGTCTGTCAGTTCAATGAATCCGAAAGAGGAAAGGGAACTTTTTCAAGTCAGAAAAAGTATGGTAGTCCACCACCTACCTACGCATCCACCCTCTCAGAAAAGTACATCCTAACCTCCTCCTCATTGGGAATCACAATATGTGTGATGTGGTGTTAACAATGCAAATGTGGCCAGGCGTGGTGGCTCACCCCTGTAATCCCAGCACTTTGGGAGGCAAAGGCAGGAGGATCACTTGAGGTCAGGAGTTCGAGACTAGCCTGGCCAACACTGTGAAACCCCATCTCTACTAAAAATACAAAAATTAGCGGGTATGGTGGCGGGTGCCTGTAATCCCAGCTACTCAGGATGCTGAGGCAGGAGAATCACTTGAACTCAGGAGGCAGAGGTTGCAGTGAGCTGAGATCACACCACTGCACTCCAGCCTGGGTAACAGAGACCCTGTCTCAACACACATACACACAACAACAACAACAACAACAACAGAAGTGTGGCACATAGGAATGGTGTGGAGAAAAAAATGTGGAAAACCGGGCCGGGCGCGGTGGCTCACACCTGTAATCCCTGCACTTCGGGAGGCCGAGGCGGGCGGATCACAAGTTCAGGAGTTGGAGACCAGCCTGACCAATATGGTGAAACCCCGTCTCTACTAAAAATACAAAAATTAGCCGTGCATGGTGGCGCGCATCTGTAATCCCAGCTACTCAGGAGGCTGAAGCAAGAGAATCGCTTAAACCCAGGAGGCGGAGGTTGCAATAAGTGGAGATCACACCACTGCACTCCAGGCTATGGGACAGAGTGAGATTCCCTCTCAAAAAAAAAAAGAAAGAAAGAAAAATGTAGAGAACCACTGTGACTGAATAAGAAAGCAATTTTAAAAAACTAAAACTCCACTCTAAAAGGGCCTATAAAAGAGCAGTCAAAAAACCCTAAACTCTCTTTTCCTTTGACAGGTCATTTCACAGTTTATCACCCTTTGTTAAAATTGTATATAAGCCTTCAGGTCTAACTCTTTTTGGGTTTTTTCTCTTCGGTGAAGTCTCCTTCCCTTTACCGCTCCGTGGCACATAAAAATATCAACATCATGAAGTTTGCTTGCCTTTTCTCCTGTAATGTCTTTTGTCATTTAATTCAGACTCGCGTGAACTGAACCTAAAAGAGTAGATGAAAAGTTTTTCCTATACTACACTTAAAAAGTGGATCTACACAATTCACTCAAATATTTAGGTCCCTAATCTATAACTGCAATATTTTATATTTCCTTCCTGAGAAACTCACCCAGTTAAAGTCTGTGGGTTTTTTGTTTATCAATTGATTCTTCAAAAGCCATTAAAACGATGTACCAAGAGAAAGCCTGAACATGAGTCCTGATCAATATGGGTCATGAGCTGTATTATGGACATGCTTTGGAAGCTGGGGTTTCATGCTGTAGGCATAGTCAAGTGCTAAAACCCACTCCATCCCTTTTCCAAGAGCCCCACTCACCCACAGCCAGGCAATCTGCAACTTGGCCTGGGGCAAGCCCACTCCAGCCCTCAGGTTCCATAACCAAGAAACATGTGTGGTCCACTCCCTATTCGACTGTTTTCTCTGCCCTGTGTGTGTCAAAAACACCAACTGCAGACAGCTAAGCTCTCCAACCTTCTAGAGAATGCACCCCGGGTCCCCTCAGGATCCAGCAAGAGGTAAAAGGGAAAAGGGAAAGGCAGAGGACCACTCACTCCTAACAGCTTCAGCTCCCCAAAGCCAACATTACAAAAGAGTGCTAAAAAAAAATTGGTACTAGGCTGGTCGTGGTGGCTCACACCTGTAATCCTACCACTTTGGGACACCAGGGCAGGAGGACTATACTTGAACCTAGGACCAGACTGGGCAACATAGGGAGACCCCTATCTCTACAAAAAAAATAAAAAATTAGATTTACCTAATAGAGTAGTTTTAAAAATCTTTTTGAATCAAAATACTTACTTTCCAGCTTTCAAACACAACTCCCTGAGGAAGCACTTCAACAGTCACTAAATAAAGAATGCGAGCATTGGCCAAAATACAATGATGCACCTAAACACACATAAATACTCTCTTAAGGAAAATTATTCAAGTAAAAGAAGAGTAAAAATAGTATTTTCTTTCTAATGAAATCCATTTTCATCCACCCTGAAGATCTTGAGTAATGAGGGTTTGAGAGTGCTGTATTTGCTTCTCCAGGGAACTTGGCACAGTAATGGGGGTTAGTGCTCGGCAGAATTTCCTCCTCTGTGGCTCTAAAGTACTTAAACCTTGACATCAAGCTGATTTATCTCACCCAGGATTACTTACTGTATCAGAAAATCAAAATATATGTTACTATCTTTAAGCTACACAATACAGTGGCTGTATGCTGCAAACACCTGCCCCAATAAAAGCCAGCATCTGCATCATCACCTTTGCTGACTCTTAGGGCAATGGCTAATTACTATCTAGACGGTAGTAAGGTAAGTAATAACCAATTAAAATGGCTATTCACAACACCCCAAAGTAGCAAGAAGATATAATGGCACATAATACAGCCGACAAACATTTGAGTATCTCATATATTAGGAGGTGCTGGATGAAAATTACTATCCCTGACCTCATAGAGCTTCTGGCCTACTTGAGGAGACAGGCAAGCAACAGAAATTCAATATTGTTTGTGCCTGACAGTGGTAAATACAGAGTTCTACAGGAATACAGGAGGTGGATAAAAGTCAGAGAAGGCTGATAAGACTGAGCTGAGTCCTGAAGAACAAAGAGGAGGTAGCGAGAAAAAGGAGCATGTTTGGGGCAGAGCACCGTACTTACCAACACATGTGTAACACAGTATATTACTCTGGGTAGCATCTTTATACACATCCATTCTCACCTTATAGTCAATTGCCAAGGTTTACTGATTCATAACACTATGACTCTTTGAAGTCCCTGTATGCCCCGTGGGTTTGTCCTTCAACTACTTGTACATAGAAAGCTTTAAACACCTATTCTCCAAACTATGATTTCTTCCCACTTCCAATTAATACTATAACAAATTAATTACACCCCATGAGGTAACCTCATCAAACTACTATATGCAGATCTCTCCCTCCATTCCACATTACAAATAGGTCTAAGTCCAAACTGTCCAGCCAAAAATGAAGTTTTCTGACTTCTCACAGCTTTACTCAGGCATCTGTTCTAGCAAGCCCCAAGACCCAGAGCTTGCACTGGTTGGGCCAGGCCTCTTCCCTGAACACTCCACTTTCTTTCAGTTCTCATTCTCTGCTAATGCTGCTCCTGTTGCTTCTTGCTCCCTACCTATCCTAATCCCACCTCTTTTCTGGGGCTCAGCTCAAAGTCACTAACCACTCCAACTCCAAACACTTATATTCTGTACTGCTCAGTTCAACTTTCTTCCTCTTTTAGAACTTTTTCACTTTGCTTTTCAATGCACTGTTACCTTAATAGTATCATTGAAAAAAATTACTCATGACACTTGTTAGAAATGGTAAAGCAGATTTTACTCGAGGGGGACCATGGTGGTAGGTACAGGGAACACTGCAGTGGGATCCTGCAGTGGGGGACGGAGACTGAACGCAACTCAGATCCCAACAGAGGTGGAGATCTATAACCAAAGAGCAGGGTGGGGCCAGTGGATAGAAGATTATTAAACAGAAATATCAAGGATAAGGGGTTTATGGCTAAACTAATTTGTTAGGACTATTCTTGAAGACAGGCCAGGATAAGATAGGACAGAGCGGTCAGATACCCAGGTGAAGAATTTTCTCTAAACTGATTTTAACAGGATTTTTGCTTCAACTGGATTCAACAATAATACAAAGAGAAGGCCATGGTAGTGCCCACTCACGTGGAGGACCAGAGGAGCGTGACTAAAGTTTTGGTCAAAGGAGTCTTTGTCAGTATTCAATCAACTAAAGCCTTGCATCATGACTTAAATGTTTCGTGTGTGTCTCTAAAGATTACAGCAATTTCTGGAGAACACAGATTCTCTCAACTCAAATATGAAATAAACACAGAACAGAGGGCCAGGCGCAGTGGCTCCTGCCTGTAATCCCAGCACTTTGGGAGGCTGAGGCAGGAGTATTACCTGAGGTCAGGAGTTCGAGACAAGCCTGGCCAACATGGAAAAACCTCGTCTCTGCTGAAAAAAAAACCACAAAAATTAGCCAGGCGTGGTGGTGCATGGCATCTGTAGTCCCAGCTACTCAGGAGGCTGAGG
Source organism: Mandrillus leucophaeus (assembly GCF_000951045.1). Classification (NCBI taxonomy): domain Eukaryota; kingdom Metazoa; phylum Chordata; class Mammalia; order Primates; family Cercopithecidae; genus Mandrillus; species Mandrillus leucophaeus. Next base: position 838,773 of record NW_012105509.1, on the reverse strand, counting down.
TAGGAGAATCACCTGAACCGAGGAGGAGGAGGTTGCAGTGAGCTGGGCTTGCGCCACTGCACTCCAGCCTGGGCGACAAGAGTGAAACTCCGTTTCAAAAAAAATAAAGACATAACAGAGAAGGGGGACCATGATGGTAGGTACAGAGAGCACCGCAATGAGACCTTGAAGTAGAGAACAGAGATTGAACCCAACTCAGCCTGGTCAGAAACAAGGCCTCTCAGGGTGGCTACAACAGATGCCCTCAGAACTCTGGATCCAGTCGACACGGCTCACCCTGACATTGTGTCTACATTTCCTCAAAACTGATGCAAAGTTATCCAGTTTTTCAGAGCCTGGAGTGTCCACTTGCCATGAGAAACATAATAGCTACAGAGACAAAAGTGCTAGTCAGTGGGCATTTGGGAGTCTGACCAAAAAGAGGAAGACTACCTAGGAAGATAGATTAAAAACAGAACACTGCCTAGAAAGGCCACTGGCCAAAGACCCTGGCTGGACCAGTTACTTAACAATCCTCTGGTGTCTCTACTCCACTCACTGCATGAAGAGATGCACCAAGACAACTGAGCATCTGTGGCAGCTGCTGGAGAACCATCTATCTCCTCGGGAAATGCAAACTCATGCTTTACCCACTGGCCCAAACCCCTATTTAGATTACATGCGGATCACTCTCTCCTTGGATCCCTTCTGTCATATGGGTTAAAATGCAGTACATTAGCTAACATATTAATTTGAGGAATATTTTATCAAGGTAGATGTCAGAGATATGATGAACAAGATATGGAATGTCTGCGCTGCAGGAGCACATGGTCTACTTGGAGGAAACATCAAATAACCAGACAAGTGGCTTCAGTGCAGTAAGTGCTATAAAAGTCACCAGATTACTGCTCACATGCACACGAGACAGCAAGGCACCTGAAAACCTTGAAATTCACATTCCTCTTGATTGAAACTGGGAAAAATCTGCACGCAATAGATTGAGAGGAGCGACTATCTGAAGGAACCCATCCCTAGGGTGGCTCTGGAATTTGAGTGAACAAGTTCAGTGACCTGGGCGTGGTCTTGACTGATGTGATGATTCTAAGAAAGAATGAGAACCTCATGGACAAGGAGAGAAGGACTTTTACAAAAGAATAAGAGGGTTGGGCACAGTGGCTCACACCTGTAATCCAGGCACTTGGGGAGGCATATCACTTGAGGCCAGGAGCTCAAGACCAGCCTAGCAACATGGTGAAACCCTGTCTCTACTAAAAACACAAAAAGTTAGCCAGGTTTTGGTGGTGTATGCCTGTTGTCCCAGCTGCTCAAGAGGCTGAGGCAGGAGAATAACTTGAACCTGGGAAGCAGAGGTTGCAGTGAGGTCGAGATCATACCACTGCACTCCAGCCTGGGCAATATAGCAAGACTGTCTCGAAAAAAGAAAAAAAAAAAAAAAGAACAAGATAATTAAGAATTTGAAGATGTTTATTCAGTGCTATTCCTGGGAAACAAGGACTGATTTGAGGAAAACAAACTGTCCAGTTACTAGAATTACTTACTCTCTGTGGTGGAACAGGGCTCATTTATCAGGCCTAAACTCTATAGCTATAATAAGGATTACACCCTAGTGAGTTTAACTGTCTTATGGCACATATGCAGAAAGACTGGTTTCTCTCTCAAAGTAACAATTTTATCTACTGTTTCCATTTTTATTTATTTCACTCATAAAGTTCTAGAAGGTACTCAATTAAAGACCTCTACATACTTTTATATATCACCCAATGCAATACTATGTATTAAAATAACCTACTGGATGAATGCCTTAGTTCCCGTACTGTTACCTTACGTTCAAATCCACTTTACTGAATTTGAGATGCTTTTACTTTAATATCTAATTGACCTTTAACTGGAATAACTTCTACTGTATTCATTTTTAAATTTATTGATGCTCTTCCATTCTGTCAAATAGCTAGAATCAAATACCTAAAGATACTAAAGAATGTATTTTCAGAAACCAGGTGGTCTTATGTAAAACTAAGTATTTCATGAGCTACTCCTGTTTTTTGTTTGTTTTCGTTTTCTTTTTTTTTTTTTTTTGAGACAGAGTCTCGCTCTGTCACCTAGGCTGAAGTGCAGTGGCTCACTTCAAGCTCCGCCTCCCAGGTTCATGCCAGTTTCCTGCCTCAGCCTCCGGAGTAACTGGGACTACAGGCACCTGCCACCACACCCTGGCTAATTTTTTTTTTTTTTTTTTTTTTTATTTTTAGTAGGGACGGGGTTTCACCATGTTAGCCAGGATGGTCTCAATCTCCTGACCTCATGATCTGCCCGCCTCGGCCTCCCAAAGTGCTGGGATTACAGGTGTGGACACCGCGCCCTGCCACTCCTTTCTATTTAAGTTCACATAGTTCAAATTATTTTTTAAACACTAGGTACCTAATAAATTGATTCCTAAATTACTGATCATAGAACACTCCCCCAAAAAGATACATTACATTCTTCATAGGTCACTTTTGTCTTCTATGGAATATACAGTTCTAAATACCCAAATATAATGACCTATAACTTAACAATAAAATCTGTCCACCTGTCCCTAAATGAATGTGAAGGAAACCCAGCTGGTTTCTTACCTCAGTTTTTAAAGTAAACGTTAATCGCCTAAATATGAAGTTTTGAAATTGGCAACATTATCTAATTCATATGCTCACAGAATCTAAAAATACTACTATGACTATAACTCAAACCCAGATTCTCAATTTAACTAAAGGGTTATATCCAGTCAAAAAAAAGTCATAGATTTAACTGACAAATAGCTTAAATCGTAAGCATTAATGTTTTAATCTTGTCTAAATATCTCAAGCAAAAAAAAAGTGCTCTTTATAACGTCATACATCACTTATTTAAGGAAAATGCTGGCCCAAGCTAATACAGAACCTCTGGAAAGAGGTAAAACTTACAAATATTCAGATGACAAGTTTACATTAGCAATAAATAGCCACCTCCTCCAAAAGGAAAAAATTATGATAACTGACCAGATAATAAATAACTATAATATTTACTCTTAGGAGCATTACTCATAAAGCCCATGTACTATAATACATTAGTTCACTGTAAATTCTTTATAAGTTATTTTTGAACTCAGATTTAAAAATCAAAAAAGCATTTTTCAAGACTTTAAGGAATTTATAAATTTGAGTGGTTCTGAATGAATCACAAGCAGCTCTCATTTGCCAATTTATAAATAATCCAATCACTGCTTATGAGCTCTAAGACAATCTATTAAACCCCTTCCAGGACTCTGTAATTGCTGACTCAATTAAGAGTCAGCAACTGAATAAGAGCAGCTATGACAAAACATTCCTATCATTTGTACTTGGAATGTATTTTTTTAACTTCCCTTGACATGGGAGTAAATGAAATCACAACCAAACAAAAAAGGCAGTCAGTCACCATGGTCTCCAATCTTGAGCTTTTATCCCTATTTCCATCTACTCAGAATTCTTTTCTGTTACATCTAAATGCTCAGATGTGGAAAGATGCCCAAGACATATTAGGAGAGAAAAACAGGCAAACTGCAGGGAAAAAACCCAAAATACAAAGCCATTTATATATAACAGGAGGAGAGAAAATACCTACAGCAATAGATTGTATATTCACAGAACACTTCTGCAAGAACATAAATGTTCATAGTGGTTATCTCTGAGAAATGTGACCAAAGGGTTCCAAGACAGACTGAGTTGGGAACTTTTCCTTCTCTTCATGACCTTTAATATGATTTTAACTTTTCACCATGATTGTGTACTAGACTTATAATACTAAAGATTTTTTTTTTTTTTTTTTTGAGAGACAGAGTCTCGCTCTGTCGCCCAGGCTGGAGTGCAGCGGTGTGATCTCTGCTCAGTGCAACCCCAGCCTCCCGGGTTCAAGCGATTCTCCTGCCTCAGCTTCCCAAGTAGCTGGGACTACAGGCACATGCCATCATGCCTAGCCAATAGTAAAGATTTCTTTCTTCCCTGCTCCTCACTATATAAAAGACCCTGGAAGCACAACTTCTTGCCCCAATGCAAAGCACCAGCCTATAACGAGCAACCATCAATAAACTATGTATATGCCACCTCTTTCCTGAGATGCAGTAGCAAAGACTTGTCTTGCTTTAAAAGAATATCTGGTGCAAAGGTGCAGAAGAAAAAAAAGAGAAAAGGTAATAATGCCATAAAATGCTATTATCCCCTATTTGCTTGATTAGGTCATCCCATACTTCAAAAGCTCAAGTTTTTGAAACAGGTAAAAACAGCCAACATTAGTAGGAGGTCACTTAAAATATACGCAACAATAATAGAAAAAAACTAACCCAGACAGGAAAATTAGGGTTTAAGCTATCTTTAAAGAACAAACACAGGCTGGGCGTGGTGGCTCATGCCTGTAATCCCAGCACTTTGGGAGGCCGAGGCAGGCCGGATCACCTGAGGTCAGGAGTTCGAGACCAGCCTGGCCAACATGGTGAAACCCTGTCTCTACTACAAATACAAAAATTAGCCGGGCCTGGTGGCGGGTGCCTGTAATCAGGTTGGTGGTCTCAAACCTAGCAGCTACTTGAGGCAGGAGAATCGCTTGAACCCGGGAGGCGGAGGTTGCAGAAAGCCGAGATCATGCCACTGTACTCCAGCCTGGACAAAAAGAGTAAGACTCCATCTCAAAAAAAAAAAAAAAAGAATCCATTTCAACTCTTTATCCATTTCCACAGTAGTACTACTTTGGAAAAAATAAAAATAAAAAAGGCTACGTTCAAGAGGTAGCTGGCAAATACGCCATTCCTTCCACCTATGGCAGGCATGGTTGATAAATTAGGCCATTCTTTCCACACTACCAGGCATATATCTTCAGGATCCTTCTTAATGCAGTGCTACTACCCAGAGAAATAAAGCCCATTTGCCCTATATGTCTTATTCCTGGTCTCAGTTTTCTGACAATCTATCAGGGAGAGCTAGAGTCAGATTAATCTCTTCAGAATATATAAAAATGAAATGTTTATTTTTAAAATGAAATGTTTATTTTTTAAAGCATTTCACTGAAATCAGGAGTTTGTGTTCCATTCTGCCTTGGGGGTCTCTGAACTAGGTACTAATTTCTATAATACAAACATACACACCCAAATCTTCATGTCAAACTCTAAAAGCTCTAATCATTAGACACTTTAGGAAAACCAAGTGCTTCTGAATGAACAAAGGTAAGAGTAAGCATGAGAAAGGATTCTGCAACCCATTATTCTATCCTTGGTGGAATAAGCCAATAAATGCTAAATGTCTACAGGGTAATTTTAAAAGATTTTTAAATGCTCAAACCAGATGCTCTTATACAGGATATACAAAGCAGCTTCTGCAGAAACCAGACTCAACCAGCTAATGACAATTACACTGTGCACAGATTGAAATGCAGCTGTTTTTCAGGAACTTTGTTCCTTGATTATACCCGGTTGTCAGAAACTATCAGTTACCACTAACAATGTTAAGTCACCAAAAATTTTTAAAGTACTGTTTTAAAAAAAAAAAGAGACTCCCAATGTTGTATATTTGAAGATCTAGATGACACACTTGACAAAAACAGCATTTATACAATCATCCAAGTTACATATGAAAACAAACATTTCATCACAACTGTATAAGCCTTGTTATTATGATCATGGAAACCTAAGATGGTCTCTGGTCTCAAACCTAGCAGCAAGGTCTAGAAAGCACTCTCTGAGGCTGAAGTCTCACAATGTAGACTGTGTCTACAAGAAATCTTCCCAGGCCGGGCGCAGTGGCTCAAGCCTGTAATCCCAGCACTTTGGGAGGCCGAGGCGGGCGGATCACAAGGTCAGGAGATCGAGACCATCCTGGCTAACACCGTGAAACCCCGTCTCTACTAAAAAAATACAAAAAAACTAGCCGGGCGTGGTGGTGGGCGCCTGTAGTCCCAGCTACTTGGGAGGCTGAGGCAGGAGAATGGCGTGAACCCGGGAGGCAGAGCTTGCAGTGAGCCGAGATTGCGCCACTGCACTCCAGCCTGGGGCACAGAGCAAGACTCCGTCTCAAAAAAAAAAAAAAAAAAAAAAAAGAAATCTTCCCAAAAGAAACCCATAATATCATAAATAACTGCAGACCTAGAAAGGATTTCAAAAACAATGTAAAATAATTTAATCCACCATTCCTACTTTTAAAGAGGAGTACATGGAATTCTGGATGTTTATCAACTTGCACAAACACACATAAGTAGATCCAGTGCAAAGGTAGTAGCAGAACCAAAGACCAGTTTCCCAGGTGGGTGGGCAGGCCAGCCACCTCCTCCCAGATTCCTGGACCATGGGCTTCTTCCTCCTGGATGTACACTGGAATTTAAAAAGAGGTCATGTGAATGATTAAGGCCATGATATGTTATCAGGGAGCAAAAACTGAAAATGTAACCAATGAACAATAGTCTGTTAACTTGGAAACTGAAACACAAATTCATGGCAAGATGGTCACAAATGCCATTCATTTTGCCTAGTGGAACACACAAAAGGTAAAGCTGGAAGACGAATGTGTCAGCAGTTCCTTAAACACTACCACAGGAGAATGAGTTCTCCCGGAGTGGCAGGCATTAACTTCTGATTGGTGTGACACCTACACCCTACTTGACATTATCTCCCTCTGTAGCAGAACCCAATCTTACAATACATATCCTCTTACACAGGGCTTCTTAGCTTGACCTCCCTGGAGGGTGTGAGAGATGACCAAGGTATTTGTTCTTACACATTTTATCCTAAAAAGGAATCTAGGATCAGAATCCCAGCTACTCCGGAAGCTAAGACAGGACAACTGTCTGAGACCAGGAGGTTGTTGAGCTGTGATCATGTCACTGCACTACAGCCTGAGCAACAGAGAGACCCTGTCCCAGAGAAGGAAAAAAAAAAAAAAAAAAAAAAAAAAAAAAAAAACCTGCCATTGCACTCCAGCCTGGGCAAGAAGAGTGAAAAAACAAAAACAACCCACAGCCCTCAGCACAGCCAACTACCTCCAAACAAACTTCTAATTTCAACTTGTATTCTCAGGTTCCCAGAAGGGAGCTCAGCCACCGGCAGAAACAATCAAGTAGCTGCTGTGTCTTACTATAAATCTGGGGAGGCCAGGGAGTGATGGCCAAAGTGGGCAGAATCTTTGAGCTCAGGAGTTCGAGAACAGACAAAAAAACATAGCAAACCCCATGTCAACAAATACAAAAAACTAGCCAGGCCTGGTGGGGGATGCCTGCAGTCCCAGCTACTCGGGAGGCTGAGTGGAAGGATCAAGTGAGCCCTGAAATTCACACCACTGCACTCCAGCCTGGACGACAGGGTGAGACCCTGTCTCAAATCAACCAACCAACCAATCAATCAGGGGTCAACAGCCTGTTTCTGTATGGTTTTTAAGCTAAGAGTGATTTTCACATATTTAAATGGTTGAGGGTAGACAGCCAAAGAACATTTCATGACATATGAAGTTTATAAAAATTTTACATTTCTATATCCATAAATATCACGGTCACATTCATTTTGCCCATGGTTGCTCTAGCACAGCTGCAGACTTGTGACAGACTGTATGACCCACAAAACCTAATATATTGACTACCTGGCTCTTTACAGAGAAAGTCAACTGATCTCTCCTATAAACCAACAGATCAGTAGTATGATGTTTATAAACCACCATTATGTGTGTTTAGTTCAATGTGAATCAATTACCAGGTGCTGGACAAGCACACGAAAGCTTACAAAATTAAGGATCAGACATAATCACTCCTTAAGAAATCCCTAACTATGGCCAGGCACGGTGGCTCATGCTTCTAATCCCAGCACTTGGGGAGGCTGAGGAGGGTGCATCACCTGAGGTCAAGAGTTCAAGAGCAGCCTGGCCAACGTGGTGAAACCCCATCTCTACTAAAAATATACAAATTAGCTGGGCGTGGTGGCATGCGCCTGTAATCCCAGCTACTTGGGAGGCTGAGGCAGGAGAATTGCTTGAACCCAGGAGACACAGGTTGCAGTGAGCCCAGATCGTGCCACTACACTCCACCCTGGGTGACAGAGCGAGACTCTATGTCAAAAAAAAAAAAAAAATTCCCCCCTACCTAGAGCAGGCAATAATCAAAAGGAGGGCATTGAGGGGACCTCTAAGCAACTTAAATAAAGGCCACAGTAAAACCTGTGGGTTTTTCTCAAAAGAAAACCCCTGAGGCTTCTACTTGGGGCTAGTGTACACAAGTTTTAAAAACTTCTAACAAGCTTCTTACTTTTCAAGTTAATGACCAATAAGCAGAAAAATCACTGTTCTCAATAGACATTTTAACTACAATACATGGTAACAGTGGCAGTAAAAGGATCACAGAGAAATCATAAAAAGTCGTCACTAGAATTTAAACACTTAAACTAGAATCCAAGGATGTGCTTAAGGGAACACTCATGTTTTCTGGGGGAGAGAATCCATGGCTTTCAGTTTCAAGTGTCCCCAACTTAAAAAGTTACAAATCACCAACACACAGCCTCTGTATGTTAAGTGCATCATTACATTTCCACACAGAAATAACTGATGCTCATAAAGATGACAGAGTAATCAATAAAAATTTTAAATTGCATTTAGTGTACTTTGTGCTAAACTAAAGCAAGTCATGACGTTCAACCTCAAGCAACTTGCTAATAACATTGTTCCTTACCCTAGTGTAAGTGAAAAAAAAAAAGAAAAAAAGATTATTTTATTCCTCAGTGTGGACCCACACCACTGAACTCTTCCGTTAAAGTAAGTGCTTATAAACTCTCATGGAAGATGCCATGAATTCTCAAATTAATAAAATCTCCTGCACAGGAGACACTAAATGATCAATAGTTTAAAATACTACCACCAGCCACACTGGTGCACACCTGTAATCCCAGCCACTCAGGAGGCCAGGGTGGGAGGACTCAGTTCAGGAGTTCAAGACGAGCCTGGGCAACCTGAGCAACACAGTGAAACCTCATCTCTCTAACAAAAAATACAGATAGGCCAGGCGCGGTGGCTCACGCCTGTAATCCCAACACTTTGGGAGGCCGAGGCGGGCGGATCACAAGGTCAGGAGATCCAGACCACAGTGAAATCCCGTCTCTACTAAAAATACAAAAAATTAGCCGGGCG
>NW_012105509.1:824925-829199 GCF_000951045.1 Mandrillus leucophaeus | reverse complement strand
AGAGAGAGAGAGAAAACTGTAGTTTACTTCCCTCAGCAAATAAGTCCAAAAGAATCTAAGGTTTTAAAAATTAACTTTCTTCGGCCGGGCATGGTGGCTCACGCCTGTAATCCCAGCACTTTGGAAGGCCGAGGCGGGCGGATCACACGGTCAGGAGATCAAGACCACGGTGAAACCCAGTCCCTACTAAAAAATACAAAAAATTAGCCGGGCGCGGTGGCGGGTGCCTGTAGTCCCAGCTACACAGGAGGCTGAGGCAGGAGAATGGTGTGAACCCGGGAGGCGGAGCTTGCAGTGAGCCAAGACTGCGGGACCGCACTCCAGCCTGGGCGACAGAGAAAGACTCCTCTCAAAAAAAAAAAAAAAAATTAACTTTCTTCAATTGCTCTCTATCACATTATGTCTCACCTCTACCGAAGAACCAAAGGCAAAAAGTAAATACTGAATTTGTTTTAGAGTAACCAAAATTTGGTCACTAAACATTTATTGTGTGCACATCGTATACTATGGATCTAGGAGATTAAACGTAAAAACACATGGCCCCTTTCCTAATGATAAAGGCTTTCCATTCCAAGTCTGGTAATCTTTATGTTTGTGCTTTGAGGTGAGGAAAGGATCCTTAATAAATCATTCAAGTCCTACGCTAGGAAAGGTCCCATTATAGCCAAAGCTTAGCACCAGTTTCTTCCATTCTATTCCATGACACCCAACCTTAAACTTACAAATTGTTACTCCTATGTGTAATTAAAAAAGGCCCTCCGGCCAGGCGCGGTGGCTCAAGCCTGTAATCCCAGCACTTTGGGAGGCCGAGGCGGGCGGATCACGAGGTCAGGACACCGAGACCATCTTGGCTAACACGGTGAAACCCCGTCTCTACTAAAAATACAAAAAAATTAGCCAGGTGTGGTGGCGGGTGCCTGTAGTCCCAGCTACTCGGGAGGCTGAGGCAGGAGAATGGTGTAAACCTGGGAGGCGGCGCTTGCAGTGAGCTGAGATAGCGCCACAGGCGGCGCTTGCAGTGAGCTGAGATAGCGCCACTGCACTCCAGCCTGGACGACAGGGCAAGACACTGTTTCAAAAAAAAAAAAAAATAGGCCCTCCAAGGTCATTTTCTTGCATTTATTAGGAGCGCAGAGTAACTTGCTTCATCAGGGCTATGAACTGCAAAAAAAGAAAAAATCAAAATAATGCATACACGCTCATGATCACAAACCGAAGTTTTCATATGAGAAATACACTAGGCAAAGGACAATAGACTCAATTAAATCTCAACTTTCTGAGATATTACATTCCACAAAGATAAAAAGAACAAACACAGTAATTGTCCAGATTGTAAACACACAGTCATATAAAGTGCTGTAAGGACTTGAAAATGGAGACAACAGATTTAAGACTTTTAAGGACACAACTTACCTGTCTCAGGAATTAAAATACTTTCCTAATTAAGATTGCTGATACCTTCCAAGAAACCAGAAATTCCAAGCAAACCCACCCTTCATGTTTAAAAAAAAAAAAAAAAAAAAAAAGGTATTGTTGAATATAGTGCCAATTCTCGTACAAATTAAAGGCTTGTACAAGAGAGGAAATAAGTTTAAACGTGACGAAACTTTCACTGTTTTAACAATCAAGCTAAACCTCTTAATGCCAACCCAAACAAAAAGCAAGGTGTGTTTGCTAATATGTCATATTTCCCTCCACAAGATATCTGTTTAATAAACCTCATGGGAAAACCAGTTTTATAATATAAAGTCTGACAGACCATTAACTGTAATGCTGTAACAGGTGCCCCATAATACTAAATGACAGGAAAGAGCTTCACAAACAAGAAAGTAAAGAAGCAAGCAGAACTGTGACAGATTCCTGTGCCTCCTCTTCACTCTGACCAAACCCTAAAGAGACAGGATGTAATCCGTGTTTGATATCTTGATGTTTACTGTTTCAACTACCTCAGTACTGAAACACAAACATCTGAGAAATCTTTTTCCAACAAGTCTGTGGAAAATAACATCAAGTAAGCAAATTTCCTTAAAGTATTTTTCTAACAGATGATCTCCAAATCTAAGATTTCCAAATTACAATAAATACCATTTTGACTTCCTGCTTTTTTAAAATCCAGGCAACTTTATTCCCAAAGGTTTGCCTCCTCAGTGTCAGATATTCTGTCAAAAAGTTACTTAAGGGAATCGACTTAAAGGAAACAACCAAATGCAATAAATGGTCCTTTATTAAGCAGTGGTTTAGACAAAGCTTCTCTATTACATTCCGGGGCTAAATGGGGAAATCTGGACACATCACAGTAATAGATGATATTAAAACTAACCAAGCTAGCTGACAGGAAAAAAAAAGGTCCTCACAGTGGGGTGCGGTGGCTCACACCTGTAATCCCAGCACTTTGGGAGGCTGAGGCGGGTGGATCACCTGAGATCAGGAGTTGCAAACCAGCCTGGCAAACGTGGTGAAATACCGTCTCTACTAAAAATACAAAAAATTAGCTGGGCGTGGTAGCAGGAGCTTGTAATCTCAGCTACTCAGGAGGCTGAGGCAGGAGAATCGCTGGAACCTGGGAGGCATAGGTTGCAGTGACCCGAGATCGCACCATTGCACTCCAGCCTGGGCAACAAGGGTGAATCTTCGCCTCAAAAAAAAAAAAAAGTCCTTACAGATGGTATGTACATGTATCTCCTTTTTATTAAAACACACATGTATATATAGAGAAAATTATCTGAAAAGTAATACAGTAGTCATCTATGGATAGTAGCAATTTTTTATATTTGTTTCCTTGTATTTTCTAATTTTCAAAAACGTACATGTAACACTACTTGTGTAATAACTTTTTAATTAACAGCTCCTTAAAGTCAAAAATCAGTATCGATCACGTGCAATGTGAGATGCAATGGAAATCTGCTTTTACTCTCACCTAGTCCTCCAAGTTCGCTTTTTAGGTCATCTTTCTTCCCCAACCCCCTAGGCTAAGCAACAAAACACATTCCTTAAACTCCAATAGGTTTTCTCCCTCTAGTTTCACCCAGACACACTTATTTTTCATTGTTGTCACTGTATAGCTACTCTTTCAACCTTGATAACTAATATAAGTAAAGCACTCGTTTACAGGCAGAAGAAAACCGGTCAAGTGAAGCGGGGAGAACTAAGAAGGTGTGTTTTGTTTCCTTTTAAATGAACACATATGTTAAAGTTAAAATACATGTGCAACCAACCCAACTTTTACTAGAAAGCAGTCTGTAATCTTAAAGATAGAATCAAGTTCAAGTTCTACCTTACTTTCAGACACTCCCATTATCTCTGCTAAATAGGGACGAAAGGAAATAGGAGGAAACCTAACACTTAAACAGCTTAAAATTACATTTATTCTACACATTAAAATGAAAACGCCAAGTAAAAGACACTTACAAAAGTATGCAAACTTTGAGGAAGACAGCAAAATACCAAGAAGAAAGCCATCTGATTTAAAAGTGACCGTAAGTAAATGAGACTAAGATCTTTGGGACAAAAGGACAATAAAAATTCTGGGTTGCATGTACTTGCTAGAGTGTTACTCACAGAACATCCCATTTAACTCCTCCCACATATGTTGCCCACCTACAACAAATTACTACATCAAAAGTGTTGAGTCAATGTAAGTATGGGCATAATGAATGCTTCCTTTCTCCACCTATAAATGATTAAATCTTGATCAGTTGTGATTTGATCAAAATGCTACTTACTATAAAATCTCTAACCACTGGTGAGTCACTACCTAAATCAGCTTTCAGGGAAATAATTTCTATCTTAAAACTAGTTCATTAGCTTTGAAAGGTATTAGCCTTAAGCTACAAGTAGCAAGAGAGCCATGGCGGGTATTATAAAAAGGAAAAATAGTTCACCTAATAAAAACCTTTGGGAAAGAACCCCCTAAGCACTCCCATTAATGGAAACCTCAGATTCTCTTCTACTTTCCTAAAAACGTAGCTGTCTTAGGTCATTCACTGCAGCTGTCATTTTACAAAAGAAAATTTAAATTCCCTCTTGGCCGGGGCAAATAGAGGGCGACAGCCCCTTGCCCCGGCCGAGGCTAGGCAGGGCGCCGGCCTCCTCGTTACTAGAAGGCAAGCTAAAGCTCCTTTTAAACGGTCTCCGGAAGACGACGCATTCCTAACGGGTTTCGAAGGCATGTTTAAATCGCCCGCTTTTTTGTTTGCTCTCAGCATTCACCGGCGCCGGGACTGCGGCCGCCCCCGCCCGCTTGGGGTGGGAAACCTGGGGCCAGCACTGCCTGG
>NW_012105509.1:822368-823923 GCF_000951045.1 Mandrillus leucophaeus | reverse complement strand
GCCTCTCCTCAAACGCCAGAGGCGGGCTACAAAAGTTGGCCCCGGGGCCACCCAGCACCTGCCCACGTGCCGCGGAGGCTCGCTCCCGGGTCTCCCCCGGTTCCCTCCCCCCGCCGCCCTCGGCCGCTAGGTCACCTATTACCGGTGGGAGGGGAGAGAGGCTGCTATTTAAACGCCCGCGGAAGTTGAGGCACCCCCACTGGCGGGTGCCGTGCACCTGCCTCCCGCCGCCGCGCTCCGCCACTTTGAGCAGCAGCCGCGTCCTCAGCCCCGCCTCCTGCCTGAAGGCGGGCGGGGGGGAGCGGGAAGGAGGTGGAAGGGATCGAATTTCTCCAGCAAATGGGACCGTTCCGACAGGATTCGGTTCCCCGGTCAACATTCCACATTCCATCCCTCTCCCGCATTTGCAAGCCAATGCCGAGCAACCCGGAAAGCCTGCTGGCTACCGAACAACAGCCCCCAACTCGCAAACACAGACTCACAGGCACAAGACACGTGCACTGAAGGGCTCTGCAACTTGCAGTCCCGGGGTACACACTACACGTTCATTTAAGGAAGCAAGGACACCAAGAGACCCCACCCCCACAATTTGCAGATGGTGCCAAAGGTTGCAATTTGCAATCCCCTTTAAGTTCATGATTAATCGGTACTTTGCTCTACCAACCGCCAACTCCTACCCCATTTCATCGATGAAGGGGTTTTACACTTTACAAGCAGTCGCGCTGTAAGTAAAAGATCTGACCACTGGAAGCCCAATTCGGAAGAATTGCCAAGCTGTCCCTCCACCCCCGCCCCCCACCCCCCTCTCACTGCCCTTGAATTGATGCAATGAATATTTTGGACATGTGGCGACGCGGTGACAAGAGCCAGGGCTGCGGCCACCACACACAAATGTACCTACACACACCTATGTTTGGACAAATACAGTCCCACCACACACACGGTCTCTCACACTCTGGATTCATATATGTACGCGAACCTGCGTTCTGCCATTGCCATCTGTCTACCAAGTTGCTACTATGCTTTCCACTTTCATGCAGCCTAATGCACTTTGGCTTTCTATTTAAAAAAAAAAAAACCTATAAACTAAAAGCAACTTAAACTGGGCTTCTGCTCCTAAACGCGTTTAATTGATGATTCACCTGAAAACCGCATGTTCTTCGCAAATCCAAAAGAAGAAATAGCTCTAAGTCTTCAGCCCCCCAAATTTGAAAAAAAAAAAACATAATAAAACTTACTGATCCAACATAGATCAATTCTCAGGATCCAAAAATCATCCTCTCCTCCTCCTCCTCTGGCCCCCGCCCCGGCAATGCCCAAGTTACTGGTGGGATAGTAACGCTGCGCTCAGCGGCTGCCTCCCTCCCTCCTAGCTACATATCGAGAACCCAATCTTTTGGCGCCATATTAATGACGTACTATATTATTTCCACTAGGCAGCGACCTTCGGCATTAAATTACTCCCGAGAACTCCCGAGCAAAGCAACAAAACCATCAAATATGGCTGAGCCTCTCGGCTCGTCCTGCAGCCGCCGCCGCCGCCGCCGCCGCTGCC
>NW_012105509.1:809448-822048 GCF_000951045.1 Mandrillus leucophaeus | reverse complement strand
GCTCTCGCCGGCGCGCACACACCCGGCACTCGCGCACGGAGGCACTCTCGGTCTGGTTTGGCTTGTTATGGAGGAAGGACTGTGTGAATCAAACTCATTTCTGGGTCACTGCTGCCACAGGGGGGAGCACTTTAATCCCTTGCCAAAACGAGAGGGTGGGGACGGGAGGGCGGAGGGAGCATGCGGGGAGCCCGCGACTCGGGGGGCTCGGTCCCTCGTTAACTCTTCGCAGCCCTCGCCGCAGCCGGCTCGGCCTGCGCCAGTCGGGGCTCGCAAAGAACGGCACTGTTCAGCTCTTAAAAGTCTCTTTCCTTCCTTCACCCACCTTGTGAGCCTAGAAATTCTTGAGGTGTCTCCAAGCAGGGAAGTGGGTTTTTAAATTAGCCCCTTCAAACTGCTGTCCCAATTTCAACTCTTGTCTGACATCTAGAAATGGATTCTTTCAAAATAGTTTAAAAATTTATGTAGATTAAAATGTGGCTATTGAGATGTGTCATTTGGGTGAAAGGTTTTATTTTTAGGCTGAGTGGCAAAAGAGTTGTTTGTAGTAACAGTTTTAGGGAGTTGCACATTAGGATGACATTTTTTAATATAGATAATCCAATTCTGAATAACATCTTTACCTAAATTTGTATGGAAGTGATCATTGCAAATGAGCATTAATCCATTAGAAGATATTATTTATAAATTGACACCACTTTATGTTACACATTACTGCAGAATTGGACATCTTCTCCCAGATAAGAGCAGTGAGCCTAATGCTAAAACTAGAATTACAAGCTAGTATCAGATCAGTCATCAGAGATTCATTTGGGGGGTATTAATGTGTTAAAAATGAGTGGTTACTGATTTTATGCAGAAGACAAACTTGCTTTTTCATATGGAGGGCAACATACTTCTTTCATGGATTCGCCTAGGGAAATAGAGGGGTATATGACATTCACCTTCAAAAGGAAAAAAGTACGGATTAAAAACTCCCATTCAGGCCGGGCGCGGTGGCTCACGCCTGTAGTCCCAACACTTTGGGAGGTCGTGGCAGGCGGATCAGCTGAGGTCGGGAGTTCGAGAGCAGCCTGACCAACATGAAGAAACCCTGTCTCTACTAAAAAATACAAAATTAGCCAGGCGTGGTGGTACGTGCCTGTAATCCCAACTGCTGGGGAGGCTGAGGCAGGAGAATCGCTTGAACCCCAGAGGTGGAGGTTGTGATGAGCCCATATCGCTCCATTGCACTCCAGCCTGGGCAACAAGAGCGAAATTCCGTCTCAAAAAAAAAAAACTCCCATTCAGTAAATAGGAACAGTGATCACTAATTACCAAACTAAGTATCGAACCCAAAAGGCATATGTATCCACAGGAAGAACCTTTCTGAATATATCAGGTTTGATTTCACATAATCCCACACCAGCCCATCCACCCACATTCAGACCCACATCCAAAATATTATAATCTGATAAATGCGACAAAACAAAACTAATTGAGCCTTTCAGTTATTTTTCAGAAAACAAAGTAAGCCAGTGGAAATCCTAAGTAGTGTATGTGTCCTCTCCTGTTTCACTAATGAAGAATGGAAAGAGTCCCTGCCAGTCCTATTCATGTGTTCACTTAATCCTGTTCAAAGCGATCACACATGTAAAGCACTGTGTTAACTATCATTATTACTATTCTTAGTATTGCACTTCAGTTATTGCTATTTTCATTGGTTCGCCTTGCACATACTCTCTGTAGAAGTTAAAGTACACAGGCTTTGTAGCCAGACATGGTTGGATCTGGCTCTCTCAGTTACCACTTTGTGTGCCTGTGGGATAAAAGAACTTTATCTGAGCCTCAGTTTCTTTCCTGGTAATAAAATGAAGTTAACAGCTGGCCCCTAACCTGAAGGGTTGTTAAGAGGAAACAGGCAACCTCATAACAGTTCAGGAGTAGAGGCCCTGGCAGTAGGAGGTTGGCCATTCCCTCGGCCACCACTGGTCTCTTTCTTGGTTTTCTCTCCATCAAAAATTGCAACTTTTCTAAATTCCAAACAGCATTACTTCACGCATTTGTCTGAAGAAAATTTTTAACTCATATTTGCTGCTTACTCTGTTACTTGCTTTTTCTATCAAAAACATTAGGCACCAACAAAAGTATTGAATAAAATGAATGACAAAAACAAAGGGATAAAATGGCACACAAACTTCACACACTGACACACTGAACAAGACTGAAGGTGCCATGTACAGAGTCTCAATTATGCCATGACTTCAGAATACTCATCGACTGAGATAGTGCTATGTGCTATAAATAGCCCTGGACAAGAAGTCAGGAGACGCCCACCAACTCCGAATATGACTCTCTGGGCTTTAGTTTCCCCACTGAGATGACAGGAAAAATAATGTCTAAGTCCCCTTTCTCTTTAACATTCAGTCATTTCTGATTTTCTTACCAAACTTAGAAACGTGATGATTATTTGAAGAAATGGCGTACAACTTGAATCCATAAGGAACATGTAAAAATATTTTGTCATCAATGATCAGCAGTTGGCATTTCTTAAATAATAGGTGTTTCTTGCCATCAGACCACAAAGGAAACTCCTATACAACCTATTTCTAAAATGGGAAAGGCAATGATATGGTTTGCCTTGCGGCAGCACAGATAATGCAGCCTAGAATAAGAAGTACTAAGCTGGCAATTAGGAAAACGAGTTTCTGATTCCACTCTGTCACTTACTGTCTTACCTTGCCAAATCATTCAGGATCATCATATCCTAGTCTCTGGAATAGTTCTTTTAATTCACACCTTATTATCAGAGATGAAAAGACATTCAACAAAATAGCTACAAGGTACTCAGTGTAATAGAAATATCAAGATTCTAGTCTTTCCTGATCCCATCAATGTTCTTGGTGATAATTACAATTCTATATATCCTGTACATTCTGCTGTAGTCATATACAGTTTAATTATTTTCTTCCATAATAATGGATTTTTATGAAATAAAAATTTGGATATTTATACTCACATTCCTGATTTTGAAACCAGACTTGATTAAATCTCTGAATGTTTACTTAGTCATTTCATTTCATCTACTTCTCTGTAGGTAAAGAATTATAAGGCCTTGCTTGATAAGACACTCAGAATTGTTCATATTTGAAATGAAGGGATGCATACACTAAAGCCCTGTATTATCTCATTCCTTTAGGGAAATGAGCAAGAAATTCTTACTGGCAGATACAACTGTCAGTTGGTATACATTCCGACGAGATAATTTTTTTTTTTTTCAAGATCGGGGTCTCGCTCTGTCACCCGGGCTGGATTTCAGTGGTCCCAACATGACTCACTGCAGCCTCCATCTCCAGGGTTCAAGCAATCCCCCCACCTCAGCCTCCAAAGTAGCTGGGACCACAGGCACAAACCACCACACCTGACTAATTTTTCATATTTCTTGTAGAGACAGGATTTCACCATGTTTCCCAGACTGGTTTCAAACTCCTGAGCTCAAGCAATCTGCCCTCCTCACTCTCCCAAAGGGCTGGGATAATGGACGTAAACCACTGCGCCTGGACCCAGAGAGAAGAATTTTTTTTTTTTTTTTAATTGTAAAGGGCTATCCTGGATAAAATGGGTTGTATCCTAAAAGTTTATTTGCGTGTACTTTAATTTTTTGGAATTTTGTGCCAAAAATAAGTCTTGTTACTAAAGAGGGCTTAGATTGTCGTTTTTAGAAGTAATTCTAATAACTAAATGATAGAAAGTAACTTTTTCTTTTTCGGCCGGGCATGGTGGCTCACGCCTATGATCCCAGCACTTTGGGAGGCAAAGGCGGGTGGATCACTCGAGGTCGGGAGTTTGAGACCAGTCTGATCAACGTGGTGAAAACCCATCTCTACTAAATATAAAAATTGGCCAGGCACGGTGGCTCATGCCTGTAATCCCAGCACTTTGGGAGGCCGAGGTAGGCAGATCACAAGGTCAGGCGTTCAAGATCAGCCTGGCCAACATGGTAAAACCCTGTCTCTACTAAAAATACAAAAATTAGCTGGGCATGGTAGCACGTGTCTGTAATCCCAGCTACTCAGTAAGCTGAGGCAGAAGAATTGCTTGAACCCGGGAGGTGGAGTTTGCAGTGAACTGAGATCTCACCACTGCCCTCCAGCCTGGGCAACAGACCAAGACTCCATCTCAAAAAAAAAAGAAAAAGAAAGAAATTACCCAGACATGGTGGTGCACGCCTGCAATCCCAGCTACTTGGGAAGCTGAGGCAAGAGAATTGCTTGAACCCGGGAGGCAGAGGTTGCAGTGAGCCGAGATTGTGCCATTGCACTGCAGCCTGGGCAACAAGAGAAAACTCCATCTCAAAATAATGATAATAATAACTTTTTATTAACTTTTTTGAGTAATATTGTATGAGGGAGGAATGTAGTTCAAAGAGGAATAAGTACATATAATTCTTTTTTTTTTTTTTTAACACCCCTTTTCCTAATGCATGGTACATATAATTCTAAACAAGAAAAGTCGAGAGCCACAGTCAACACCTATCTGAACTCCGTGACACAGGAGATGAAGGGTAAGAGATTAGGACTAGAATTCCCTGTCTGACCTGTCGATGAGGTCGCCAGTCCTCAGCAACATTTTAGCTCCTCCAGGTAAGTCATTACAACCTCCAAATATATGGAATGATTGTTTCTTGTTGGTGTCAGTACCAACTAAATTATTTTTTTCTTGAGATTCTTTCTTGCCCTTCTTTTTGTTTTCCTTTGCTTGTTTTTCATTTTGGTTATTTTAATTCTGTTGATTTCCATACTTTTAGTGAAAGTAAAGATGTCAAAGAGAAATAAGTATGAAATGGGATAAGAGGAGATAATTCCACCAGATGGAAATGACCAAAGCTGAGGAGGTTCAAAATAAGTGAAGCTCTTCCCTAATCATGAAAGGAATACATGATAATGAAATTTTGAAAATTTAGAAAAATGAAGTAATAAAACTCAACCATATGGATAACTATTATAAACAATGTCATTTTTTTGGTCTTTTTTCTATGCATTTTTCATAAAATTGGAATGATGCCACACATTCCATTTTACATCCTTCCTTTTCACTTACATCTTTCAATTTTCCATTGGGTATTAAATACTTTTATGCAATATTTATGCATTTCAGGTCTTTGACCCCCTCCATGTTATACCTTCCTCCACAGGTTACTTTGGCTATGCATCCTCATAGCTACTCTCCCTGGACCTTGTCAACTATTGGAAATTTCTGCCATCTTTATTATCAAACTCAAAGATCTCCCACTTTGACCACTACCTTTCAGATTTCCAAAGTCTATACATCCCACCCTACCCTTCTTTTTATGTGAAAGTCCTCTAATCTACCCCTCCAGCCTTCTCTTCTTACCAACAACAGAATAGATGCAACTCATAAGGTCTCTAATCATCAGCAGCAGCACCTGAGAACTTTTCAGAACTGCATTATTTCCAGCCCCATCTCAGACCTACTGAAGCAGAAAGTGGGATCCGACAATCTGTGTTTTAACAACCTTTCCTGGTAGTTCTGATCTGCACTCAATCAGAAAAACACTTATGTAGGTCTCAGTCCCATCCACCACCTCTAACCAACTGTTTTCTGAACTTTCTTGTCTAATGTTTCTTCATTCCTCAGACAAATGTATTAAGCAATTAGTATGTCCCAGGCACAGGGCTGGCTAGGCACTGGAAACAAGGTAAAACAGGCAAGTAGGCCTATTCTCTGTCCACAGGCCAGTAGAAAATATTAAAAAGTGATTACAATAAACTCCAGGGTTTGGGGAAGGCATATAGCATGCACCTGATCTGCGTGGTGGGAAGAGGGTGGTCAGAGAAGACATCGGTCTAAGAATAAGTGACACTAAAGCTGAAACCTGAAGGCATCAACCAGGTGAGGAGGAGGATGGGGGCCAAATGCTGACTTTTTACAAGTCCTTTGGCTTCAGGGTAGAGAACTGGATGGGTTGGGAGGGTGGCGAGTTTGGGGACTGGAGAGAGTAGAGCTCGTTAGGAGGCTAGGTGACAGTTGAAAGCAGGTTGGACTGTCGTCGTTGATTGTGGAGTGCAGACAGGCAAACAAACCACCCTGCGATGAAGGCATCGTTAACACTCTCAGCTCTTCAGAGGCCTCCAGCTCCCCCAGTTCTGGAGCTGCTCCTCTAAGGGGTACCTGGGGGATGTCTCTGGGGTTTACAGAGTCCCTGGGGCATGTCAGGAGGGTGTCCACAAGGCAGAGGCAGTGTTTTGGGCAGAAAGCAACATGTAGCGGAATCAAGCAAAGCTCTTGATGGGCAGTGAGTAGGTGGAAGCCCTGGTACGGTGGGATCCAAGTCCCCGCCCAGCACCCAGAGCCGAGGCTCAAGCAGCACGGCTGAGCAGAGGAGGCGTCCCTGATGGTGCCTGGGGAGGACTAGGGCCCCTCATAGGGTTTCTTCTCCAACCCCCTTCTTCCGAAAGGCCTGGATCAGATCCCAGGCCTCCCTAGCATGCTGGGGTCACCACCCCGTAGTTTCTTTATCCCTCCACCTGAAAGCTTCATTTTTCCCCACTTTCTTCCACAATGCACCTTAATGGCCCATTATAACCTGAGCCCAAATCATTAGCAAATGAAAAACCGGGTTCACTTTTCTCTAAGGCAGAGCTGGCTTGGTGAGGAGGGGCGAGAGGAAGCAGGGAGGGAGGTAGTCTCCCACTTGTTTAGTTCTAATGTTAATGAAGCAAAAAAAGGAGGTAAAGCAGCTAAGTTTCTGTGTTAAAACTGCTTGAAAATTCACTTTTGCGTGTGTGTGTGTGCATGTCGGGGGGAGTGTGTGTGTGTTTCTGCCATGAAACATATTTAAATGTAGACAAGACTTTATGGGTTACATGTCAGAGATGAAGGAGAAGTTGGAGTAAAAGATGAATTCAAAGTCTATGGCTTAGAGAACTGAGTGGACTTCTTTTTTTACTCAACCAACAGTTACTCATTGAGCACTGAGTTCAGGATCTATAATGGTAGAGACAAATAAAACCCTGTCTTTCTAGTGCTTACATTTATTCTCAGAGACAGTGGGAATATGATGAATTTAATTTGAGGTGCCCAGGAGACACCCAGTTGAAGATGCCCCAGAAGGCAGATGGGAACCAGAAGAAGTCTGGTGCTGCAGAGAAAGGCTGGGTTGCAAATATTGGATTAGGAGCCATCAGCATAGAGAGATTAACTGAGGCCACCAGAGTGGATGAGATCAACAGGACGTTTCTATAAAGTGAGAAGAAAACAGAGCCTAGGCTAGAAACTAAAAGGAAGTATTTAAAGAATGGGCAAAGAAAGCTGCAAAGCTGCAATGGTTTCCTTGAAGGCAGTCCTAGAATAATTCAAACATGTTAGCCTTCTTCATGCCTGAATTTGGACTTCTAAGCTACTGGAGAAAGTCACAGACCTGTGCTGATTTGTTCCAGGATATACTTATTATCCCCCACCTCCACAATGTCCTGAAATCACTCTGTTTTCCTAGTCTGTTCAGTCTGCATTCTCCTGCTGTAGCAGGACGAGCCACAGACAAAACTCCTCAGACACCGAATTAAAGAAGGGACGAGTCACAGACAAAACTCCTCAGACACCGAGTTAAAGAAGGAAGGGGTTTATTTGGCCGGGGGGCATCAGCAAGACTTCTGTCTCAAGAGTCAAGCCCCCTGAGTGAGCAATTCCTGTCCCTTTTAAGGGCTCACAACTCTAAGGGGGTGTGTGTGAGAGGGTCGTGATTGATTGAGCAAGCAGGGGGTATGTGACTGGGGGCTGCATGTACCGGTAATTAGATCGGAACACAACAAGATAGGAATTTTCACAGTGTATTTCTATACAAGGTCTGTAATCTATAGATAACAGAACCGATTAGCTCAGGGGTGGATCTTTAACTACGAGGCCCAGGGTGCGGCGCCGGGCTGTCTGCCTGTGGATTTCATTTCTGCCTTTTAGTTTTTACTACTTCTTTCTTTGGAGGCAGAAATTGGGTATAAGATGATATGAGGGGTGGTCTCTTCCCTTACTGCCACCTGCCTCGGCGCTTTCACTACAACTCCTAACCTACATCACTATCACAGAGGTAACAAGCCAATAGACAAGAATGCCTTCAGCCTTCGGAGACCAAACTTGCAGACAGTCTTCCTTACAGGTCTGTCCTTGCTCTTCTTTCCTGTGGGAAGATGACCTTCCCTCCACTTGTGCCCAGATTCCCCTCCCAAGTCCCTGAGACACCCTAACTCAAGATGCTGGTCTCAAACTCAAGATTAGCCCTTCTCTCTCAGGTCCCTTCTACTTCTTTTCCTACTCACTCCTTCTCAAACACATTTAAATATACTTGTGTTCCCCACTGAAAAAACCCCCTCCCCTTTACAGCCAGGCTTTTAAAAAGAATGGTCTACGCTCACACTTGAATGTACTGAAATCTGACTTATGCTCTCCATCACCCCACACAGCTCTTGCCAAGATCACCATTGATGTTCTTATTGCTAAACCCAATGGCAGTTTCTCACCGTTGTTTTATTTGAACTCTCACCAGCATTTCACACTGTTGTCCATTCTTGCCCTGTTTTCTTATTTTCACCTGGCGCCCATAACACCAACATTCTGATGATTTCTCTCCTACCTGTCTGACTTCCGCTCATTCCCTTGCAGATTTCTGTTTCTCTTTTGTTAAAGTAGTGTTTCTGACAAATTGGCTTTGAGCACATGAGAAGAGGCTTTTTGAAAATCCAACTGAAGGAGTAATTTTGGTTGAGATATTTTATAAGAAAAAAAAAAAAAAAAAAAGAATGGTTCCCTAACCATGTTTAGAATGGACACAAAAAAAAGAACATCTGGTTAAAGATTATTAGGCTAGTCAATCAGCTGGGTGGGTAACCCTAGCTTCCCAGAAGGAGTTCTCAGTCTTATTAAAGTCTGTCAGAAAACTGTTCACGCACTTTATCAGGAATGCTAATTGCTTCCCAGAAGGAGTTGTAAATTACATCACACAAAAAATTTCTGTCCCAGACCAGGTTTGAGTCCATTTTCTTTCTCACTTTTAGTCTCTTAAACGTTGGTTTTCTTTAGAGTTCTGTCCTAAGCCATCCTCTAATTCTACATATATCCCTTGTGTGATCTCATCTACTCCCATGACCCCCCAAACACATGTCTACACAGCCAGTTTCACACCTGGCTTTCAGACTTGTATATCTAAAAGTCTCCCGAATATTCCCTTAGACTTCCCACAGGCATTTCAAACTCAGTGTATCCCAATCTGAACTCATTTTCCCTCCCACTTTGTGCCTCTTCATCTGTCTCCAGTCTCAGTTAGTGGTACCACCATCCGCAATTGCCAACCCGAGAGCCAAAACATCATTCTTGACTCTTGCTTTTCCCTGACACCTCCTCCACTACTGTCAGCAATTCAAACTATCATCAAGTCTCTTCTACATCAGGTTTCATCTCCCTATCCCTACAGACAGGGTCATCGTCTCAGCGACCTAAACCACTGCCTAACTGGCTTTCCTGCCTCCAGACTTATCTTCCTCCAATTCATTTCCTACTCAGTAGTCAGTGTGATCTTTTTAGAGCAAAAACCATGTCATTTGGTCAGAATCATAAATGATCATGCTATTCCCATTTAAAGCCTTTAATTCCTTTTTTTTTTTTTCTTTTTACTGTTAAGGATAGAAACTCCAAACTCAGCAACACAGACTATACAGAACTGATTTTCTGATTCCTACTCACTTTCGCTAGCCTTCCTTCCAAACTCTCCTCCAGTCCCGTGCCTTTTTACTTTTCTTCATGGAATCCCTTGAGAAATTTTGAAAATGCTTACCCCTACCTAAGCTTGGGTAGTTCTTCCCTATTTACAATGTTTCTTTGGGCTCATTCAAGTTTCAACAAAAAACCTTATCCTACCTCCCTAACCCCCACCCTTCTCTGTGCTTCCATGACGCTCAGCACTATATCTGTATTGTCACTTCTCTCACTGTTTTGTAAATTTTTTATATCCCTCATTAGACTATCTGTGATTCAAAGATTTTGTCAATTATGCCCTCCAGTTGTGTACCTAGTATTGGTCCTAACAGTTGGTAGGCGCTTAATAAATGTTTTGAATGAGATGAATGATCATTATATCCGTGTAATTAGCCTCTAAAACACTATTTTAAAAACAGACTGTAACTTTCATTCTTGTTTTCTCATGCTAAAAGTAATAAATATTATTATTATTATTTTGAGACAATCTTGCTCTGTTGCCCAAGCTGGAGTACAGTGGCACTATCTTGGCTCACTGCAACCTTCCCCTCCCGGGTTCAAGCAATTCTCATTCCTCAGCCTCCCAAGTAGCTGGGATTATATGCATGCACCACCATGCCCAGCTAATTTTTGTATTTTTAGTAGAGACAGGCTTTCTCCACGTTGCCCAGGCTGGTCTCAAACTCCTGGTCTCAAGCGATCCACCTGCCTCGGCCTTCCAAAGTGCTGGGATTACAGGCATGAACCACCACGCCCGGCCAAATATTATGTTTTAAAGAAGCCATAGTTAAAATGAAAATCACCAAAAATCTTTTACTCACAGACTATCACCACTCAAATTTTGTTGTATATTTTTCCTGGTTTTTGTATGTTTGTGTAAGTGTATCTATATGTACCTAAGTTTTTTTAAAACAAATGTGATTATACTGTAATTCTATTTTGTGATCATTTAATTTATCCATAGGGTTGGGCTTTGAGATTATTTCTACATTTTTTGCTAGTATAAAGAGTGCTTTAGGCCGGGCACGGTGGCTCAAGCCTATAATCCCAGCACTTTGCGGGGCGGAGACGGGAGGATCATGAGGTCAGGAGATGGAGACCATCCTGGCTAACACGGTGAAACCCCGTCTCTACTAAAAATACAAAATAAATTAGCTGGGGTGGTGGCGGGCACCTGTAGTCCCAGCTACTCCGGAGGCTGAGGCAGGAGAATGGGGTAAACCCGGGAGGCGGAGCTCGCATTGAGAAGAGATGGCGCCACTGCACTCCCGCCTGGGCGACAGAGCGAGACTCCGTCTCAAAAAAAAAAAAGGCCGGGCGCGGTGGCTCAAGCCTGTAATCCCAGCACTTTGGGAGGCGGAGACGGGCGGATCATGAGGTCAGGAGATCGAGGCCATCCTGGCTAACACGGTGAAACCCCGTTTCTACTAAAAAAATACAAAAAAACTAGCCGGGTGAGGTGGCGGGCGCCTGTAGTCCCAGCTACTCGGGAGGCTGAGGCAGGAGAATGGCGTGAACCCGGGAGGCGGAGCTTGCAGTGAGCTGAGATCCGGCCACTGCACTCCAGCCTGGGCGACAGAGCGAGACTCCGTCTCAAAAAAAAAAAAAAAAAAAAAAAAGAGTGCTTTAGTGAATATCCTTATTGAAGAGAGCAAAATCACCTGGTGGCCATTGAACAGGCCCGGGAGACAAAAACTCCTTACCTGAGGAATTTAGAAGGGAGCAAAGACCACCTGGTGACTATCAAACAGGCCATCCAGGGGCAAAACTCCTTCTCTGGGGAAAATTAGAAGTAATTCGACTTCCCTATTATCTAAAGCAGGCATCTGGTTTCAGATTCTTTCCCTCAAAAAATTTGTAAGTAACTAGAATTTCTATACATCTCCAGAATGCCATGCCGAAACTCGTTGTGCAAGCCTTGCTGACATTAAGGCACCAAAATGTCTACAAATGGAATCATCTGTCATGACCTACATGGCTAATGTGGTCCAAATAACCTATAATGCTCCTAAGGAAAAATCCACCACTGCACTCAGTCCTCTTCCTGAGGTGCCCAGCTGCACTCTTCTGCAGCATTTTCTTTCTAATAAACTTTCCTTTTTCAAACCTATACTGTTGTCGATACATTCTTTTTATCAACCTGGTAGTCTGCCACTTTCCAATGTCGGGGCTCTGACGCCTTACCCAGCACCTTTAGCTACGGAATTGTATTGATGGTATAATATTCCATCTATAAATGGAATTTACCTTGATTCCTGATTTTTTTTTTTTTTCTTTTTGAGACAGAGCCTTGCTCTGTCGCCCAGGCTAGAGAGCAATGGTGTGATCTCAGCTCACCGCAACCTCCACCTCTCAGGTTCAAGCGTTCCTCCTGCCTCAGCCTCCCAAGTAGCTGGGACCACAGGCATGTGCAACCACATCTGGCTAATTTTTGTATTTTTACAAAAATACAAATAGAGACGGGGTTTCACCATGTTGGTCATGCTGGTTTCAAACTCCTAACCTCAGGTGATCTGCCCACCTTGGCCTCCCAAATACTGGGATTACAGGCGTGAGCCACTGTGCTGGACCCCTGATTCCTGATTTTTAAAATTAGTATGCATTTACATTTTCCTAAATTTTTATTTATTTATTTATTTATTTATTTATTAGTTTGAGATAATAATAATATTTTTTGAGAAAATAATAATAAAAATATTATTATTATTATTTTTCTCGCTCTGTTGCCCAGGCTGGAGTGCAGTGGCACAATCTCGGCTCACTGCAAGCTCCGCCTCTTGGGTTCATGCCATTCTCCTGCCTCAGCCTCCCGAGTAGCTGGGACTACAGGTGCCCACCACCACACCCAGCTAATTT
>NW_012105509.1:806244-809243 GCF_000951045.1 Mandrillus leucophaeus | reverse complement strand
TGTCACCCAGGCTGGAGCCTAGTGGTGCAATCTTGGCTCACTGCAACCTCCGCCTCCCAGGTTCAAGCCATTTTTCTGCCTCAGCTTCCTGAATAGCCAGGATTACAGGCATGGGCCACCACATCTGGCTAATTTTTTTTTGTATTTTTAGTAGAGACAGGTTTTCATCATGTTGGTCAGGCTGGTCTCGAACTACTGACCGCAGGTGATCCGCCTGCCTCGGCCTCCCAAAGTGCTGGGATTACAGGCATGAGCTACCGCACCCAGCCATGTATACATTTTTTTATTCAAGTATCTGACTATTCTTAGGATGGATTCTGAAATAGGTAAATTACTAGGTCAAAGTATTTAATGTTTTGGATTCATTTTGCCAAATTGCTTTCTACAAACATGTTTTAATTTAAATTCTCCATATCAGTGTATTAGGGGCCACTTGCCCAACATAGGGTTGGACTCTGTGGAAGACTAGGGCCATGGCATGCCCTTGAGGAGATATGTCGTTGGTGAGATACATAACACATACAGGAAACAATAGTTTGATGCATATAAGAATACCACAAACAAATTGGAGATAGGAAATCCTATCAAATGCCAAAGTCTGTTGAGAATGTTTGGTAAACGAAGTAGAATAATTAAGACCAGAAGTAGAGAGAAAGAAATGGAAACTCTGGGAAACAGATGATGAGTTGGAGAAGGTATCCAGAAAATCTTTGCATGGCGGGGATGGGAAGGAGGAGGACTAAAAATTATTGAATGTTTTCTATGTATGTGCTAGGCACTGTGCTAAGAATTTTACACATAATGTTTCATTTCCTTCTCACAACAATCCTGTGATGTAGGTATTATTATTTTCATCCAGATGTGAATGATGTGAAACATTTAGTTCAGAGGTATTAAGTAGCTTGTTAAAGATCACAAAGCTGCTGAGAGGTGGCACCAGGTTTGACCAAGCTAGTTGGGCTCCAAAGCCCACACCCTGAAGTACATCACTCAATTGACTCATTGCAAAGTCTGAAACATTTACCTAATGAGTAATTGTACACAGGATTTGGTATCAGTGACTTGAGCCATAGCTGGCACTCAGTAGATGCTTGAGGAAAAAAATGAGGACAGAAAGAACTCCACATGCTAAGGCTTACTTCAAACATCAGACATGTCAAGCAGGATCTAAACACCTACTTAAAAATATGTGACCATGGGCTTCAGTGTAAAATGCAAAGCTATAACACTTTTAGAAAAAAATAAGGGAAAAATTTTAGGATTTAGAGCTGGGCAAAGTGTTCTTTTACGTGATTGCAATAGCACAACCCATAAAATGAAATACTGATATATTGGATCTCTCAAAATTAAAACTTTGCTCTCCAAAAGATCGTGTTAAGAAGATGAAAAGACAAGCTACAGAAAATATTCACAAACCACAAATCCAACAAAAAACTTCTATCTGGACTATAGAAAGAACAGCCAAAACTCAACAACTGAAAAACCAAATAGGCAGGGTGCGGTGGTTCACACCTGTAATCCCAGCACTTTGGGAGGCCGAGGCGGGCCGATCACGAGGTCAGGAGATTGAGACCACTGACTAACACAGTGAAACCCCATCTCTACTAAAAATACAAAAGATTAGCTGGGTGTGATGGCACGTGCCTGTAGTCCCAGACACTTGGGAGTCTGAGCCAGGAGAATCACTTGAACCCAGGAGGCGGAGCTTGCAATGAGCAGAGATCACGCCACTGCACTCCAACCTGAGCGACAGAGTGAGACTCTGTCTAAAAAAAAAAAAAAAAAAGGAATAATTCAGTTAGAAAATTGATTTAAAAAAGTGAACAGACACTTCCACAGAAGATATGCAGATGGCAATTAAGCACATGAAAAGATCTCGAACATCCTTAGCCATCAGGAAAATAATGCAGATTTCAACTTCGATGAGAAATCACTACATTTACTATCAGAATGGCTAAAATAAAAATAGTGAGAACAATAAATGCAGACAAGGATGTAGAGAAACTGGGTAACTCCTAGTTGCTGGTGGAAACTTAAAATGGTGCAACCATTCTTGAAAACAGTTTGGCAGTTTCATATAAAACTAAACATGCAACTCCCACATGACCCATCAATTGTACTCTTTGACGTTTATTCCAGAGATACAAAATCTATGTTCATATAAAAGCTGTGCACAAATATTCATAGCAGGCCAGGCGCAGTGGCTCAGGTAATTTCAGCACTTCAGGAGGCCGAGGCAGGCAGATCACCTGAGGTCAGGAGTTCAAGACCAACCTGGCCAACATGGCAAAACCCCGTCTCTACTAAAAATACAAAAATTACCCAGGCATGGTAGTGGGCACCTGTAATTCCAGCTACTCAGGGGGCTGAGGCACAAGAATCACTTGAACCCGGGAGGCGGAGGTTGCAGTGAACCACAATCATGCTACAGCACTCCATCCTGTGCGACAGAGCGAGACTCCGTCTCTCTCACACACACAAAACAAATATTCATAGCAGCTTTACTGGTAATAGCCAAAAAAATGGAAATAACCCACTTATCCTTCAATGAGTGAATAAACAAACTGTAGTACATACCACAAAATATTACTCAGAACTAAAAAACAATTAAATATTGATATATACATGAATCCAGGAATTATGCTGAGTTTTTTTTTAAAAAGCCAATACCAAAAGGTTTCACACTGCATATGGTTCCATTTAATTAACATTCTTGAAATGACAAAATTATAGAAATAGAGAATAGATTAGTGGTTGCCAGGGATAACCAGGGGTTCAGGAAGAAGGGAAGTGTACACGTCTGTAAAAGAGCAACAGGAGGGATTCTTGTGATGATGAAATTTTTGTAAATCTTGACTCTATCAATGTCAATTCCTTGTCACATTGTACTACAGTTTTGGAAGATGTTACTATTGGGGGAAACTGGGTAAATGGTAAATGAGATTTCTCTGCATTATTATTATTATTATTTTTAAACCTCTTAAGTGCTGAGAGCATTC
>NW_012105509.1:802222-806024 GCF_000951045.1 Mandrillus leucophaeus | reverse complement strand
CCTTCCTTCTTTCTTTCTTTCTTTCTTTCTTTCTTTCTTTCTTTCTTTCTTTCTTTCTTTCTTTCTTTCTTTCTTTCTTTCTTTCTTTCAGACAGAATCTCACTCGGTTGCCCAAGCTGGAGTGCAATGGCACAATCTTGGCTTACTGCAACCTCCACCTTCCGAGCTGAAGTGATTCTCCCACCTCAGCCTCTCGAGTAGCTGGGACTACAGGTGTGCACCACCATGCCTGACTTATTTCTGTATTTTTAGTAGAGACAGGGTTTCACCATGTTGGCCAGGCTGGTCTCAAACTCCTGACCTCAAGTGATCCACCCACCTCGGCCTCCCAAAGTGCTAGGATTACAGGTGTGAGCCAGCACCCCCGGCCTGCATTATTTCTTATAACTGCAGGTGAATCTACAATTGTCTCACAATTAAAAGCTTAACTAAATATATATATAGTGAATTAGAAGAGAAAAAAATTTAAACACTAACATATTCCTAGAAAGTAACCTAAAAGATAAAGGAATTTCATTATTTCATTCAACAGAGCCACATGAATGAAAAATTCATGTTGGCCATAGGTTGTGCTGATGTATACATTCCTGAGACTTCTGTTCTGTTGCAGGAAGGCAGGCCCTTTCAGTACTAGTAGAAACAGAGGGATAAGCAGAGTTGCAGAGGTAGAGAGAAAAAATGGAAACAGCAGAGAGAATGGTTCTTCTTAGAGCCCTTTATAAATATTCTCTGTCACCTATCTGTTTTCTACCCAAATGACCAAAAGAAATAAATGACTGTGCCCTTTCTGTGGTAGAGACCCACCAGAGACCTGAGGGCAAGGGAAGAATCTAAGTCTTGCCTCACATATGCCAAATCTTACCTAATCTCTCGCACATATTCCTACATTCTAGTCCCCAAGGCTTCACCCTGAATGCCCTCCTCACCCTCCCAGAATCCCACCCCCCAAGCCACCCCACTACCCAGAAGGGAGCATCCATGCACACATCTAATATATCACTGCCTGACTTCTAGTCGTGGATCCAGTCCTTTAGGTCACTCTGTAACATTCATCTTAGTTTTAAAAAACATGAGAGGGACATTGTTGGCAAAAATCCAGGGGTAATGAATTCTACGTTCTAGAAACAGTGAAACTGAACTATTTCAATTTGAAAGTAAGAGCTGGCAGGAAACCAACACAGCAAAGTCCTCTTGGGGGAAAAACAGATTGGTTAGTTAACTTGTAGGTCTGTAAGGTGGGCAGATTTCTTTAAAAAGCAAACAAAGCAATTTTAGACTTGAGAGACTTAATTGCTATCCAAGGCCAAGAATATGAATAATGTTATACAAAAACCTTGCTCAAGTGAGAATTCTGCAATCGAAGCATTCTGACTCTAATAGCTAAAGTTTAAAGAAAACTGTAGAAAAGGATGTTTATTTATCCACTCACATATTATTATATAAACCCATGGTATTGAGATATAAATCTCATCTTTTTTTTCATTGTGGCAAAAAAAAAGTTGATGCTTTGCAGAATTTCTTTGTCTGAGAAAAACAGTCAGGCTAGGCGTGGTGGCTCACACCTGTAATCCCAGCACTTTGGGAGGCCAAGGTGGGTGAATCACCTGAGGTCAGGAGTTCAAGACCAGCCTGACCAACATGGAGAAACCCTGTCTCTACTAAAAACACAAAATTAGCCAGGCATGGTGGCACATGCCTGTAATCTCAGCTACTCGGGAGGCTGGAGGCAGGAGGATCTCTAGAATCTGGGAGGCAGAGGTTGCAGTGGATTGAGATCGCACCACTACACTCCAGCCTGGGCAATAAGAGCAAAACTCTGTCTCAAAAAATAAAAAAAGGCCGGGCGCGGTGGCTCAAGCCTGTAATCCCAGCACTTTGGGAGGCCGAGGTGGGTGGATCACGAGGTCAGGAGATCGAGACCATCCTGGCTAACACGGTGAAACTCCGTCTCTACTAAAAATACAAAAAACTAGCCGGGCGAGGTGGCGGGCGCCTGTAGTCCCAGCTACTCGGGAGGCTGAGGCAGGAGAATGGCGTAAACCCGGGAGGCGGAGTTTGCAGTGAGCCGAGATCGCGCCACTGCACTCCAGCCTGGGTGACACAGTGAGACTCCGTCTCAAAAAATAAATAAATAAATAAATAAATAAATAAATAAATAAAAAGAAAAAGAAAGAAAGAAAATAAAGAGTCAAGCTGCTTTTGTAGGTTACAGATAATGTTAGAATTTTTTTGCATTTGTTCTTCCCTCAATAAAATGACAAATTTTATTTATGCATAAAGTAAAATTAGAGAACTAATAACGGCTAACTAGCAGTTCTAGATCACTTTGTAATAAAGGACAAGAAAGGCATATATAAGTAGAATTCAAAAATAATAAAACATTTATTTGCTTTAACCCTTTCCCTTTCTCATATCTCTCCCTCTTCACCTAAAATATTAGCAAAGAAGTGAGAGAAAGTCACACAGGAAGACAAACAACAAAGTAAAGAATCTGAGAAAACTTCACCTATGTCATCTTTCTAGTTATAAACATCATTGTAAGCATCACTGGATGGACAAAGATTTATATATAAAAACGGTCATTTCGGCCCGGTGCAGTGGCTCATGCCTGTAATCTCAGCACTTTGGGAGGCTGAGGTGACTGGATCACCTGAGGTCAGGAGTTCGAGACCAGCCTGGCAAACATGGTGAAACCCCCTCTCTAATGAAAATACAAAAAATTAGCTGGGTGTGGTGGCAGGCGCCTGTAATCCCAGCTACTTGGGAAGTTGAGACAGGAGGATCGCTTGAACCAGGGAGATGGAGGTTGCAGTGAGCCAAGATTGTGCCACTGCACTCCAGCCTGGGCAACTGAGCAAGACTTCGTCTCCAAAAAAAAGAGAAGTCACATTTTCAAATAGTGAAAATTAAAGAGTGAAAATACCTACTAATGGTAGGAAAAAGGAGGAAAGGAAATTCATGTGATACCAGTGGAAAAGTAAATTGTTATAGCCTTTTAGAAAAGTAATCTGGCAATATCTATTCAAATAAGAAATATACTATTCAAACAAGAAGCCTGATGTAAGCAAAGAGTATCAAAAATTTTTTTCCTAAAAAAAATAAAAGCAAGTAAGGACTATGCTCTAGACTCCTCATATGAAAACACAGAATAATTTTCATGGAAATAATCAAAACGGAGAGAACTTATTTCGAACTCCTTGACCCCTCCTACAATGTCTATGGGGGCCCAACTCCGTGATCCTCAAGCCTTGCCCTTCTCTTTATATACCAGCCCTTCAGGTCATACCATCTCTCATCTAGTAACCATTCAATGATGTTTATGGACCCCCATATTGTACAATGCATCTAAATTCTTCCCTTTCTTCACTCTCTTCCTCCCACCCCATCATACAATTATGTTAAAAATGACCAAGTCTGGTTAACTCTGGATCTGCCACCTGTCCTTTTCTCCGCATTCCTACACCTGCTGTCCTGACTGGACACTGTATTACCTTTCACCTGACATCGAATATTGTAACTGGTTTTTCTGCTTCTTTTTGTTTGTTTGTTTTGTTTTTGTCTTGTTTTGTTTTTGAGATGGAGTTTCACTCTTGTTACCCAAGCTGGAGTGCAATGGCGTGATCTCAGCTCACTGCAACCTCCATCTCCCGAGTTCAAGTGATTCTCCTATCTCAGCCTCCCAAGTAGCTGGGACTACAGGCTCCATGCCCAGCTAATTTTTGTATTTTTAGTAGAGACGGGGTTTCGCCATGTTGGCCAGGCTGGTCTCGAACTTCTGACCTCAGGTGATCCACGTGCCTCG
>NW_012105509.1:800048-801392 GCF_000951045.1 Mandrillus leucophaeus | reverse complement strand
AAGGATTCTTCCTTAGAACCTTTAGAGGGAGCATGGCCTTGTGGACACCTTGATTTTGGACTTCCACCTTCTAGAACTATAAGACAATAAACGTCTATTGTTTTAAGCCACCAAATTAATGGTAATTTGTTATAGTAGTTGTAGAAAACTAACACAGGCTGGGTGCGGTAGCTCACACCTGTAATCCCAGCACATTGGGAGGCTGAGGTGGGAGGATGGCTTGAGCCACAAGTTTGAGACCAGCCTGGGCAACATAGTGAAACCCTGTCTCTACACAAAATCAAAACTTAACCAGGCCTGGTGGCACATGCCTCTCGTCCCAGCTACTTAAGAGAGTGAGATGGGAGGATCGCTTGAGCCCAGGAGGTCAAGGCTGCAGTGAGCCATGATCCAGCTCACTGCACTCCAGCCTGGGTGACAGAGTGAGACCCTTTACCAAAATAAATAAATAAATAAATAAATAATACAATTGGTTAGGAATTTTTTAGTGGCAAAGAAGAAAAAGCAAAAACCTCAATTTAGAAAAATGTATCATAAAGATCTTACTGTATTCCAGGGAACCCAAGGTCAGAAGTGCAGCTAAGATTCATGAACGTCCAGAATCAGAGACACACAGGCCACCAGTGTTCTCTCTCTATGACATTTCTCCCCTTTGTATCTGCCTCAATTTTTTCTCCCTTTTCCTCTCTCTCACTCCTCTCTCTCTCTCTCTTTTCTCTCTCATCTCTCCCCCTGCATTTCTCAAAGTCACAGTTATCAGTAAATTCCAGGTTTACCTTTCATACCCAAAGGCAAATTCACTACTTTTTCTCAGTTTCAGTTCCAAAAGTCTCAGGGAAGAACTGATTGGTCTGCTGGGTAAGAATTCTGCCAATATTCACTAGCCAATACTATGTGGTCAGGAGGTGGGATCTCATGGTATGGAGAAGATGATTCGTCCCTGTGGATGAAGTGGTGCTGGGGTGGGAAGGGAAAGAAACCATAGGTCTGTGATATTCATGCTTCCCTTTTTCTGGAAATCTCTCTTTCTCTTATTCTTTGTCTCTGCTTGCTGAAATTGTACATGTCTTTCAAGGTCTGGCTTAAACATCACCTTTCCCACAAAACATGTCAGTCTTTGTCACTAGATCATGAATCCTCAAAAGCAGATAAAATATGTCTTATTCCTTCCCATATTCTCTTTCCCTAAGCAAGCCTCACATGTTTGTGGATGCTCCTTGAAGCCTTCCTGGGTCTACCAATTCAGAGTTCATCCCACCACCCATCTCCAGGCTTCTATGAACTTCTTTGAACTTCTTTTGTAGCTCTTGACATCTTCTGTCTCTCTTTTTTTTTTTTTTTTTT
>NW_012105509.1:798594-799998 GCF_000951045.1 Mandrillus leucophaeus | reverse complement strand
CACCTGCTGTCCTGACTGGACACTGTATTACCTTTCACCTGACATCGAATATTGTAACTGGTTTTTCTGCTTCTTTTTGTTTGTTTGTTTTGTTTTTGTCTTGTTTTGTTTTTGAGATGGAGTTTCACTCTTGTTACCCAAGCTGGAGTGCAATGGCGTGATCTCAGCTCACTGCAACCTCCATCTCCCGAGTTCAAGTGATTCTCCTATCTCAGCCTCCCAAGTAGCTGGGACTACAGGCTCCATGCCCAGCTAATTTTTGTATTTTTAGTAGAGACGGGGTTTCGCCATGTTGGCCAGGCTGGTCTCGAACTTCTGACCTCAGGTGATCCACGTGCCTCGGCTTCCCAAAGTGCTGGGATTACAGGCGTGAGCCACTGTGCCTGGCCAGTTTTCCTGCTTCTTTATCCCTCTATGTTCCAAGTTAGGTTACACGCTGTGATCAGCAGTCCTCCATGAAACTACGACCATGATACCATCCTGTCCAGGACACTTGATGCCTCCTCACTAGGTAGAGAGCAAACCCCACTCCCCGGCACAACACTCCAGGTTTCTGAGGACCTGGCTCTAAATAGGAACTGAACTTGCAGCCCTGGTGCCTTTGTGCATTGAAGCAGTGTCCTGAGTTGAATAGTGTTCCTCCAAAATGTATGTCTGCCCAGAACATCAGAATGGGACCTTATTGGGAAATAGTGTCTTTGCAGATGTCAGGAGTTAAGATGAGGTCTAGTCGGATTAGTGTGGGCCCCAAATCCAGTGACTGGTGCCCTTAGAAGAAAGGCCATGGCCGGGTGCAGTGGCTCACACCTGTAATCCCAGCACTTTGGGAGGCTGAGACCTGGTGTCAGGAGTTTGAGACCAGCTTGGCCAACGTGGTGAAACCCTGTCTGTACTAAAATAAAATAATTTTTAAAAAATAACTGGGTGAGGTGGCATGCACCTGTAATTCCAGCTACTTGGGAGGCTGAGGCAGGAGAATCACTTGAACCCAGGAGACGGAGGTTGCAGTGAGCCGAGATCAAGCCACTGCACTCCAGCCTGGGCAACAGAGTCTCCGACTCAAATTAAAAAAAAGAAAAAGAAAAAAGAAAAAGAAAAAGAAAGGCCATCTGAAGACAGAGGCACACAGAGTGAAGACAGCCATGTAAAGATGGAGGTAGAAATGGAGTGAAGCAGCTATAGGCGAAGGAATGCCAAGGATTACCAGCAGCTTCCAGAAGCTAGAAATTGACCAGGAAGGATTCTTCCTTAGAACCTTTAGAGGGAGCATGGCCTTGTGGACACCTTGATTTTGGACTTCCACCTTCTAGAACTATAAGACAATAAACGTCTATTGTTTTAAGCCACCAAATTAATGGTAATTTGTTATAGTAGTTGTAGAAAACTAACACAGGCTGGGTGCGG
>NW_012105509.1:793229-796554 GCF_000951045.1 Mandrillus leucophaeus | reverse complement strand
TTCAAGTGATTCTTCTACCTCAGCCTCCTGAGTAGCTGGGACTACATGCGCGTGCTACCCTGCCTGGCTAATTTTTGTATTTTTAATAGAGACAGGATTTCACCATGTTGGCCAGGCTGGTCTCGAACTCCTGGCCTTAGGTGATCCACCTGCCTAAGCCTCCCAAAGTGTTAGGATTACAGGCGTAAGCCACTGTGCCCGGCCCTGTCTTTTTTTTGAAGATACTTCTAAACATGTTTCCCCTCCTCTCCAAGGTGTCAGGTCATTGTAGACAGGGTCCAGTACTTTGCACATGACAGTCAGGCAGTAACTCTTTGTTAAACATAATTCCCCCACCCCACCCCCTCAAAAGTCCTATTAATAATATGTAAAGTTAGTTTCAATGGAAATATAATTGCATATATAATGCTAATGTATTTTGAGTCCCAGTATAGGTCCCAGTTTCTACTATTCTCAACTCACATGACGGGCTCAAACAATACCTTCTTTTCTGGGACAAAGTCTCGCCCTGCCACCCAGTCTGGAGTGCAATGGCACGACTTCAGCTCACCGCAACTTCTGCCTCCTGTGTTCAAGCGATTCTCCTGTCTCAGCCTCTTGAGTAGCTGGGATTACAGGTGCATATCACCACGCCTGGCTAATGTTTTGTATCTTTAGTAGAGACGGGGTTTCACCATATTGGCCAGACTGGAAACCACACCCCTTATTTTATTTTATTTCATTATTTTTTTGAGACAGGGTCTTGTTCTGTCATCCAGGCTGGAGTGCAGTGGAGATCATGGCTCACTGAAACCTCTGTCTCCTTGGCTCCATCAATCTTCCTACCTCAGCCTCCTGAGTAGCTGAGACCACAAGCACCCGCCATCACACCTGGCTATTTTTTTTGTATCACACCTTCTTGCATAATGTAGTGAAGACCCCTAGTCTACCATCGTGGCGGGGCCCTGGAGGTCAGTGACCAGAGGAAAGACATCCTGCCGGAAGCTCATCCATTCAGGCCCTGAGTACTACAGGAAGGAGTGAGAGACAGAAGCAGGGAAAAAAAGGAGCCTTGGCACAATGCCAAGGATCAGGAGGGGAGATCGCCCACTGGGATACAAGAGACGACAAGAGGTGTGGGGCTTTTGCCCGTGTTACAGAGAAAAATGCTAAGAGACCAGTGATTCGGGGCTGAGTGCACAAGTTTTACTGTCAAATGCTGAACCCAATCAAGTACAGTTAGACTGGGAAAATGAAGTTGGGGGAGGAGAAAGGTGGTAGATCTTATCAAGTCAAGATTCCACCCATGGTCTGGGTCACTTATCAGACAAGTAATACCTCTAGCCTTGATCGGCTAGCGATTCCTGGACTCGTGACCTGGGCCTGCTGGGTAGGATTTGAGAAGAAGCCTTATCCACTGGGCCAGCCAGGAACAGCTGTGGCTGGAGACCGCAGTACTGTATCCGGGCCCTGAATGTCGGAGCTGTGCTTTGAAGCTGTGCCCTGGACTGCTGGTCTGACAGGGCCTGGGTGGGGAATAGGAGGCCTGCAGAGAAAAGTTGCAACCCAGAGGTCAGGGCAGCTCATCTTTGGATGCTAAAACTGGGCAGCAAAGTCGGGAACCTCGCACATGCCAGTGTGGAGAGCAGGCCACCTCACTCCAGCACTCCAGGCTTTTGAGACCCCCTTCCTGCATCTGGATACCATCCCAAGCCAAGAGCACCGACTGAGAGTTGGACTTTGATAGGAGACAAAAAATACGGTTAATAGGAAATTTAAGAACACTCCTGCCCCACATCCAAGCTGGGTAGGGAGTTTAGGCATAAGACCAGTTATAGCAAGTTTATTTTTTATTTTTTATTTTTTTGAGTTGGAGTTTCGCCCTTGTTGCCCAGGCTGGAGCGTAATGGCACAATGTTGGCTCACTGCAACCTCCACCTCCTGGGTTCAAGCAATTCTCCTGCCTCAGCCTCATGAGTAGCTGGGATTACAGGCATGTGCCACCACACCTGGCTAATTTTTTTTGTATTTTTAGTAGAAACAGGTTACACCATGTTGGCCAGGCTGGTCTCGAACTCCTGGCCTCAAGTGATCCACCCATCTCAGCCTCCCAAAGTGCTGGGATTACAAGCGTGAGCCACCGCGCCCGGCCCAGTTACAGCAAATTTTAAAACTACAATATATTACAACCAAAAATGCAATGTGAGGCTCTTCCACTCACTATTAATCAGTGTTTGGCTATGTCTTCGTTCTATATTGATCAGTCATATCACTACAATGTGGCGAATTTGCAGCTTTTATGCTCAGGACCCTCTTTGGGTTAATACAGCCACAGTTAGTTCTGCAGGTCAGTTAGGAGTCCCTTGGACAATCAAAGAGCAAGTTAATAAAGAAAGACCATTATACCATGCGCTCAGCTCCTTTGGAGAGACAAGAATCATGCTGTAAATTGGTATTAAGGCCAGTGCATCATTTGTTACATGCACAGAGCACAGTGAGGACAAGGGGTTGCTGGGGGCAGACAAACCCAGACAGGGGCATGGCTCCTGCTTCCCTTCCTCCTTCCCCTGGCTTCAGCAATGAGGGGCTCATAGCAGTGGAGCAGCTAGGCTCTCAAGGCAGCTAGAGACAGGACCCAGATTATTCAGTCAGGGCAAGACCCGTCAGCCAAAATCTCTCCCCAACCTCCCCTTCCTTATCTGCCATCCAATGCAATATATTCCCTCAAAGGCGGCTCTTGGGAATAGAAAAAATTATTAATATTCGGGTCGGCATGGTAGTGTGCACCTGTAGACCCAGTTACTCTGGAGGCTGAAGTGGGAGGATTGCTTGAGCCTGAGAGATGGAGGTTGCAGTGGAGCCCAGACCATGCCACTATGCTGCAGCCTGGGCAACAGAGTGTGACTCTGTCTCAAAAAAGAAAAAAAGAAAGAAATTATTTAGAAGTTGCCTGGCTTTGAAAATTAATATTTGACTTTACAAAATCAAAACCCAAGAGGCTTTTTCTGTAAGCTTAAAAATTCAACTTATAAATCGTATAGATATAGCTAAATTTAAACAATCACTTTTGAGGAGGGTTTTGATTAATGTTCGGTCAAATTTATACATTTACTTAATTGGTGGGACGTGGTGGCTCACGCCTGTAATCCCAACACTTTGGGAGGCTGAGGCAGATGGATCAATTGAAGCCAGGAGTTTGAGACCAGCCTGGCCAATATGGCAAAACCCCATCTCTACTAAAAATATAAAAATTAGCTGGGCATGGTGATACATGCCTGTAATCCCAGCTACTTGGGAGACTGAGGCAGGAGAATTGCTTGAACTGGGGAGGCAGAGGTTGCAGTGA